>NW_024737097.1:13464123-13480943 GCF_018991925.1 Homarus americanus
GACGTATACCACCACCATGACCTACACCTTCACCACCATGGCCCACACCTTCACCACCATGGCCCACACTGTTCGCTACCATGGCCCATACCTACACTTCCATGACCTACACCTTCACCACCATGGCCCACACATCTTTACCTACGAGGGATCTGATAGGTTTAAAGCTTTACATTAATAAGTTTACAGGTTGTGTATACCCGGGAGAATACTGCAGGTGAGTTAGGCAAGTCACTTTAAATTCAATCTGCATGTTGTGCCCGACTTGTCCTGAATTTCCGCCTGCCTAATGCATTGCGTCGTGACAGGAAGACCGACACATACAAACACCCTGGGTATAATACAGGGGAAGGTAGTCTGCTGCAGTAGGTCTGTCACACACATAACCTACAACCGACGGGTCACAAATTAGAGCAAATTAACCATCAGCGTTCACATGGAGTTTCCTGAAAAACTCCATCTGCGTAAATCTGATTCGAAAAATATGAAATAACATGTGGGAACCTTATCAGGGCTGACCGGGTAAGCCAACTAATTGATTGACTGTGGGAGGAGAGTCGTGTGTGTGTTTTTATCTATCTATCTATCTATCCATCTATCGATCTATCTACCTATTTTACGGATGAATGTCACATCCGCAAAGCCCACAAAATTTTCAAAGGCAAACATATAAGACACACACACACACACACACACACACACACACACACACACACACACACACACACACACACACACACACACACACACACACACACACACACACACACACACACACACACACACACACACACACACACACACACACACACACACACACACACACACACACACACACACACACACACACACACACACACACACACACACACACACACACACACACACACACACACACACACACACACACACACACACACACACACACACACACACACACAACACACACACATACACACCCCTAGATAACAACACCCGTGGCATCGATATTCTTTTTATGTCTTCCTGTTCCGTCTATCTGATCAGGGAGGAG
The DNA here is from genome assembly GCF_018991925.1 of Homarus americanus. NCBI lineage: Eukaryota > Metazoa > Arthropoda > Malacostraca > Decapoda > Nephropidae > Homarus > Homarus americanus. The sequence goes on from NW_024737097.1 coordinate 13,465,157, forward strand.
GCATGCAGAGGGTGCGCTAGGGGTGAGGATCGACAAACCGGATGAAAGTAACATCTCCAGGGCCTGCAGCTTCAGTGGGTAATCTGAGCATGTTTTTCAGTCGCCAGTTTATTAATCTAAATCTCCAGCTTAACGTCGGTATCAGGACATCGGGATCAGGATAAATTTTGTTCCAGAGCTTTGTTTTTATGACACATCACCAAACTCGAGTCTTCAATTTAATAAGAAGAAGCTGGTCGGAGTAAGTCATTCAAAACCTGATATTCAGATATTACTTAAGTGCAAGACTGATTACTTGAGTTATATCTTCAGTGTTACAACATAAATGTGTCACATGATAGCCTAAATCACCTTTGTCTACGGTTTATCATCACTGTTTTTATCACTGGGTTCCAAATCCAGTGATTACTTGAATTTTCATCTTCAGTGTCGGGGAAGTGTGACGTTTAACACAGCAAGAGGCTTCATGACAGAGGCTTGAGACCCGTGTGTGTGTGTGAAGTAATTAAGATCCAGTTAATTACTCTCTTTTAAAAGTGGTGTCGAATGTATTTTTCTGAGCTCTCAACTTCCTGAATTTTACGAATTTCATAAAGGTGGGTAATTTTACTGTGCATGTAAACTATTGTGTTACTAAGGCCGTGTGGTAACAAGTTGAGCTCATTTAATTTGTTAAGTACTTTTGTAAAATATGCGAGTGTGTACAGGAAGTGTTAATCTTCAAGACTAAGTAGCGAAGGAGCTGAATGGTCTATCTGGAACATGATTTTTTTTTAAGCTGGAACAATGTTTGTGGTACTTTACCGACTGACAACCGTGTACACCGTAGCTGTGTGTGAGACAACTCTTGCCCGTCACAGTCACTGATACACACCACAGACTAAAGACCATGAAATTCAAGGTCTTAACGGTGTTCCATGTGACTCTTCATCATAGTTCTCTGTGGTAAGTGATTTCTGGTGAATAATGAAATGTTACCACTCAACCCTCGGCCAGTTTTATCGTGTGTGCTATCAAACTTTTGTAAATATTCCCAGTGCAGCTCCCCCAACACTCCACTACACGCGCGTACACCCACGCCTGTACACCACACCACGCAATTTCATGCTCTGAACAAAATAGTGTCAGTAATTTTATGCTATTATTCACCTGTAATTCTCAGAAGCAAGGGTTAAAAAAAATGCATTTCGTTACTGTCCATCTTCAATTTTGCACACAACCCGAACAAGAACGAGCAGCTGAGCTTCATCAGACATGTGTATCGATTCATACAGTTGGAGACAAATGTCCAAAGCAGTTTTAAGAATTTGAAACGTAAGAGAGAAGGATTTTTTGTGTATCGACAACTTTCTTCATTAAGTTGTAAGTGAGAAATATAATTTCTCATAAATTAGGTGATAATATTAATGTCAAACTGTATGTTTTGTGAACAGCTACCGTATAGCCAGTGTTCATTATACTGAAAGGAAAAAATTATCAGGGTGATTATCTGGACATGTGGCCAGAGTTGAGCTGTTCTGATACAAGACATGTGACTCACACTACATACATAAGAACATAAGAAAATAAAGAGTCTGCAATAGGCCGGTTGGCCTGTGCATGGCAGCTCCGTCGAGAGTTACAACCACTCTCTATCGTCCAAGAATCTATCTAGCCCCCTTTTAAAACTTTCCAGCGTTCAAGCACTTACTACAAAGCTGCTAAGCTTGTTCCACTCGTCTACCACCCTATTTGTGAACCAGTTTCTTCCTATCTCTCTCCTAAACTTAAAGTTATCCAACTTAAATCCGTTGCAACGAGTCCTATCCTGCTCGGATATTATAAGAACTTTATTGATTCCTTTCACCCACTTAAATACTTTTATCATATCTTCCCGCACTCTTCGTTTTTCTAGGGAATGCAAATTTAGTTTCTTTAATCTATCTTGATATGGAAAGTTTCTAAGTCCCGAAATCATTTTCATCATTCTTCGCTGCACCGACTCCAGTGAACTGATATCCATTCTATAATAAGGGCATCAGAACTGAACAGCATAATCAAGGTGAAGCCTGACTAGCGCAAGATATAATTGTAATATGACCTCCGCACTCTTATCACTTACACTTCTAGATATAAAACCTATTACACTGTTTTCCAGGCCGAAGGTAAGGGCTTACAAGTGGTTCCATGACAAAACCCAACGGACAAAACCCCAACGAGGTTGTCATTTATCAACACTAATCTAACTTAACCTAACCTCACCTAACCTAACCTAACCTAACCTAACCTCACCTCACCTCACCTAACCTAACCTAAACAAAACATAAAAGTGTTTTATTTTATATTTTATATATGAGACTGGGGTTTTGCCCGTTGGGGTTTTATCCGGTCACCCTTACAAGTACCCCTAAGTCTCTTTCACAAGTCGACTTCTCTAGGTTGATGTTGTTAAGGCTGTATTCATTGACAGTATTTGTTCTTCCAATATTAAGTACGCTGCACTTGCTGGTGTTGAATTTCATTTTCCATTTTCCTGACCACTCCAGCAGTTTATTTAAATCTTCCTGTAGTGCATTTGCATCCTGCCCTGAATTAATCTGCCGCCCTATTTTGGTGTCATCCCAAAACTTACTTATGTCACTGCTCATCCCAGTATCTAGATCGTTTATGTAGATTATGAACAAGAGTGGACCCAGTACTGACCCCTGGGGAACCCCACTAGTTACACAGCCCCACTCAGATTTAAAACCATCTTCGCTGACCCTCTGTGTTCTATGGGTGAGCCAAGATTTTATCCAATTTAAAACTTCTCCTCGATACCATGAGCCATAACTTTTCTCAGAAGCCTCTGATGCGGTAGTCTGCCAAATGCTTTGCTAAAGTCTAAGTAAATAACATCGTAATTTTCGTCATTATCTACTACCTCACAGACTTTCCTAAAAAAACGTCAACATATTTGTTGGACCACAGGTTTGTAACACTATACCTGTTAGGTTTGTGGGTACGTACCTAGATGTACAAAATACTAAATAGGTAGACACACACCACAGTACCACGTAGTGAATAACGACCAATAAGCTACACGAATTAGACATATCAGGGGTGTTAACCCACATTCACGGTCGTCTGTTTTATGCGATTTAACCTACCCTAACCTAACCTGATCATTTAACCAAGTTAGTAAAAAATCACATAAAACAAACGATCGTCCAAGTGTGAATCGTCCATGTGGGATGACACCGGGAAAACCACCTCCATGGATCTTTTGATATATATGTAAAACGCGACAAACATTGGCTAATTACCAAGTTTACGGTAAATTATTCTCATACCACTTATTAAAAAGCTACATATACAGTATATCTGGCCTTTATGTTTTGAACATTTAATATACCAATAACAAAATAAATCATTGACTTAATTTATTAAAGTCATAAGATAATCGTAGTTATAAAATTAGTCCTCTATATATGAATAAAGTTATGTCTTGCTTGACTCTTAGTTACTCCAAGCGTCGTCTACTATCTCAGTCTTACACGGATGCTCCCCTGGGATTTTATATTCTGGTATAAGAATTAAAGACAAAGACTCCGAGGTATGTTGGTCAACTATGACCTTGTGACCTTGACCACATACAACCATCCACCTTAAACAGCGTTGGATTGGGTCATCCTCAGGAAAGTCATCTGAATAAAGAGCTGCAATAGCGTAGGTCACTCACCCCCCCACACACACACAACCCACACTCACCTCCCCCCGCCCACCACTCTATACACACACACACACACACACACACACACCCCACACAAGCACTCACACACGGGCGAATGTTCACGGATGACACTGGTTTAGATATGTACCTGATTTTGAAATTAAAATGCCTCGTATCTGAATGAACCTCCAATAACAAGACGTTATAAGAACAGTCCAAGTTAATAATATCAAAGGCAGGTGGACCAGGCGGAATGAGATCAAGGTGTAGATAGGAGTGATAAATATTTGTTATTATCGCTTTTATTTTTAGAAAATTGGTGGAAACAAGTGCTATGCCAGATATGTGAAAGTGTGTACATATAACCGCCCACCCACGCCTATGACACACACGTTCTCACAGAAGGCTGCGGTTTGGTCATGTTTACAACTCCTGTAAAACATAACTGCTTCACAATTAGTCACGCCAATCATCTTCTCTCCAGCTTGGCACCTCGCTGTGTCACTTGGTGCCCAGTGTCATGATACTAACTCCACCCACAATATTGTATGACCATTCACAATGCAAAAAGGAGGCCTATAGGATTTTAAAAAAAAGTCCTGTAATTGGATGGAGAAATAACTAAATTGCGCCAGATCGTCCATGTTCATACACAAGTGTTAATGTCTGTGTGTTACCGAGAATAAAGGTGTTGTCCTACACAGTAAATAGCTAAAATAGGAGCACGAGATAATCAATTGTTATCTGTCTGATCTCTTAGTAATAACAAATAAGGTTAATTTAACTCTCCAATGTTAAGTTCCCTTGACCTACAGTATATAATAACAGCTAACCGGAGTTCCCTCACAGTTGAAGGACAAGTGGCAGTGTTGCTCTCTTATTCCTCACGACGATACAACATTGGGTGAGGCTGCTGACATCATATTATTTTAATAATTGACGATGCACTTCATTCACGGACATAATTAATTTAAAAAGGAAGTTATCATAATTCATATCCTGTCATAATGGTGAATAAACCAATAATAATAAAAAACATATCTTCTCGTTACAAATCTTACTGAAAATAAATAATAATCATATTTTTTTTCGTGTGTGTGTGTGTGTGTGTGTGTGTGTGTGTGTGTGTGTAATTCATCATACAATACTAACATATTAAAAAAAAAACCTAATTAAAAGTCCTCCCATTGCATCTCAACATCCAGCAGGGAACACTACAGGAATTACGAACGCTGAAACTTTGGTAGTAAAAGAGACGACAAGGTACTATTAAGACCAATTTATATAAGGACTTCCAGGTGCTAGCCAGACCGTCCAGGACCCGTAGTCTCTACTCTAAGGGTCCCACAGTAAACTTTACCTGCATCTGGAAATTATTATGCCGTCGAAATTATGCCGAGTCTCTACGGTAACTCGACTACGCTTCTCTCTACCACTAATTACACAATAAGAAAATAAATATATACTGTATATTTCTGAGACCGCTCTCTACGACAGAACAATAAGGTGGCCAGTGTGATGTTGGTGGTACAGCGGAAACTCTCACTATTATGTTCTGGGTTCAATACCAGGGTCGGGAAAGATGTGAGAAGGGTGTTTCCAGGGTGACTACCAAATATGGTAGGTTGTCTCCGGGTACTCCGGTTTTCTTCTAAACTAGCACTGGGCAATTAAGGCCAGAACAGAGTAACAAGGAATAGATTAACTGCCCAAACGTCTACAGTAATAGGCCGATAAGTGGTGAAATGATAAATAAATAAATAGCGCGGCTATACGAGGCAGGGCTGTAGGCGTGTACTGGCAAGCCGGAGTGTGGCGGGCGGTGATGGGCCTCCCTTGAGGGGCGGCGGAGAAAAACATATTCTTATCACATTTTTCTCTTGTTCCCCTAAGTGTTCTATTCATCATTATCTCTCTTTCTTTCTTATTATTTATCCTTCTCTCCTTTCTTACTTTCTACCTCTCTTCCTTTTGTACCGTTTATCACTCTTCCTCTTGTAACAATATTTATTATTTTATTTTACCTTTCCTTTTTATTTCTCTTTATTTATACTCGTGGGCGGACTGAGATAGCAAGTTTTTTTTTAGTTCAACAAATTTATTGACAAAGCTTAGAGAGCGAGAGAGACTTATTTATGGTTGAGGGGAGGGGTGTGAGGGGGAGGAGGCTAACGGCTGGTTTGTGGCTAGGCTAGGCTCGGCCCTTACACACCCAGGGGAGACTGAGGAAGAATGGACGGGGGCTATGATAACTGGGAGCCGGGATAATATGAAAGAGTTATTATTTAGGACTCACTGTATTACTGCATACAAAAAAGACACTTAGGAAGGACATACTCGTACTCTACTCCATATACACGGGAACTGAGAACTACTCATAACGGTTCTTTGTTTATTAACGACGTTGCTCAAAATGAACAATTACACTTTCAAAACACTAACCTATCTTCCTAGCTAGTTAAACAAGTGCCACATGAATCACAAGACATTTCGTGAAACGGATAAAACCTGAAAGGTACTCAGATATAATTATATCCCGCCATGTGGGGAGATGACGCTCATGTGCCAACACTTCACTTTCTTCAAAACCCGACTGTCTTTTTCAAAACGAGTCGGGCGCCACATAGTCATAACGTCACGTCTCACAGGCTCTCTTATTGATTTAGGCCTAAGGTATTCACACTCACAGGTCACAGGTCACTACGGTTGGCTTACACTTAGATGGAAATACTCATTCATGCATTGTTACACTCTCTCTCCACATTAATTCAATAGTATTTGCTTAATTTCAATCCATGTGTGTGTGTGTGTGTATGTGTGTGTGTGTGTATATGCATACAGGGTGGTGTAATGTGTCTAGTGTGGCAGTATTAGGTTAGCATACTGTTAAGGTGCAAGCTCTGCTTGCTTCCTCCCGCTTTCAGCTACCGCCGCTGGCTAGCCCTCGTGGTGGACAGAGAAGCAACTTGTACAAGTCTTCGCCTGCCAGTACACAGCTTCTTCACCATCAAGACTCCTGCTGTGCCTCCTCGTGGCAACACACGGTAACTGGGTGCCTCGTGGACCCGGGCTAGACCAGTAGGGAATCTCAGAGCAGTAGTGGGCTCCAGAGGAACGGTGCATAGGCCCACTGGCATGTGGCCACGTCTTGGAGCCTTGGTAGGTATAAAGTTACAGAGAATAAACCCCTAACGAAAAATCTGCGGTGGAGCCCAGCATCAGGCAGACATACTTACAGAGCTCCAATAAGATCCCAAAGGCAGTAGAGGCAGAAAAGGTCACATAGGAACCAAACGACTACACTGACGGATGAAGGCAATGCATGATGGACAAAAGAAAATGGGCTATCGGCAGTTCATTACAACTCTCCCTCTCCCCATTCATTGCAACACTTGCACCACAGGATCAGGAAAAGAGAGAGCAAGAATGTGTGGTTGCAGCCTGCTCTCCTGCCTCACCACATAAATCAACTCAAGCACAACCATCATACTTCTCATCATTAGCAAAACCCTTATTCCCGAAAAGTTCTATGGCGACGGACGAGTGGCGACGGGGACTGGCAGAGATGACTGCCGGGAGTCTCTAGTCACAACTCTGCACATGGGCGGCATAGATAAGATGGTCGTTTATGCACTGGGATCTAGGTAGCAGTGCAATCCGGTCTTGTCTATGCAAATGAGCAGCCCTCTCGAAACGCACTTTGCTCATCCCACATGGGGAGGGGGCTAGAAAAGGTGCCCTAAACATAGCCTGCCTGAAGAACCAACCTGACTGGGCAACCGCACCAGTAAGCTCATCCTTATGTGGTTGAAAACACAATCATAATCACTGATCAAAACAAAAACAAACTATACAACCTCTTATGGATGCTGTATGGAATGTCAGGACCTTTCTTGATACTGGCGCAAATGAGCATCCTGAATGAAGAACTGACCTCGTGGCAAAAGAGCTGGCTAGGTATAACAGACATAGTAGCCGTTAGTGAGTCCCAGCTCCCAGACGAGGGTTCGACTCACAGAATGGGGGTCTGGCTACACCTTCTTTTGGAAGGGTAAGCCTGCTGCGGAGAGAAATCGCATTCATGGAGTTGGGTTTCTCATCCACCAATGCATCCTACATCGGCTAACTGAAATGCCTATTGGGATCAACGAGCGCTTCTTAACGCTTCGAGTCCCACTGAATCACTCACATCATGCCTTCTTCATCAGTGCATACACCCCAACACTGGATGCAGAGGATGACGTCAAGGAGACCTTCTATACCGATCTTGACAGAGTGCAAACCTCTATCCGGAGAAAAGATAAGGCTGTGCTCTTAGGTGACTTCAATGCCAGATTTTTCAGATGCTGACATTTGGCAAGGCCTGCCTTGTTTAGGCAGGCCGACATGTTCAAGGGTTCATGGCAACACCCACGATCCAAACAATGGCAGCTCACATTATTGCCAGAGAAAGAGATTGCCCAGATGTCCTCATCACCCGAGCCATGCATGGTTCAGACCACTGCGACACTGATCATCGACTCGTCAGAGCCAAGGTCTCACTTCACATCGCCCCAAAACGACGAGGGCAACAATCCTCCAGAAGAGGTTTTAACACTAAGCTTCTGTAGGATCCAGCAGTAGCACATACTTATAGAGAGCAACTCGAACATGGGCTGATAAGCAACCTGACAACAAACAATCCAAATCTCAGTGCCGAATGGGGTATTCTCGACACTGTCATGACAAAATCTGCAGAGAGGCCCTCGGCCAAATCAAAAGAATAAATAAGGACTGGTTTGATGAAAATTACTCTGAATCAATGTACTCATCGACGATAAATGTGCTGTTTTAAATGACTGGCACGGGAATCCTCATTCTCGAAAAGCTGATACCTTCTGCAAGAAGAAAGCGGTGGTCCAGCACGAACTTCTTAATCTAAAGAAGGACTGGTTTAAAAATAAAGCAGGTGAAATGCAGAAACTTGCAGATCAACACAAGATGGGTGAATTTTTCAATTCCCCTTAAACATTTTATGGGTTAATCACTCATGGTGCAGCCCCCCTACCGCTCATCTGAAGGTAACTCCCTAATTAAAGATGAAGAAGGCATCTTTCAATACTGGAAAGAGCACTACCATTTGCTGATCAATCGAAAGACCGACATGGATGTCCTAACTACCCAGCAGGTCCTTCAGCATCCAGAGCTGACCCACCTCAGCTACCGCCATCAAACATTTGAAAAATAACAAAGCCTCAGGGCTTGATGGAATCCCAGCCGAGGTGCATAATACAAGAAGAACTCAGCTTACCAGCCGTCCCCACTCTCTTCAGGAGAATATATGGGAAAAGGAGGAAATCGCCCAAGCTCTTAAACATGCCTCCATCGTCAACATTTAAAGGAAACAAGAGAGACCGGTCAGACTGTGGCAACTATAGCGGGAACTCACTGCTGTCCGGAGCTGGAAAAATTATCGCCCAAGTCCTCCTAAACAGATTTCTTCCTGAGGTGGAAAATTTCCTTGCAGAATCTCAATGTGACATTACACCATCACGCGGCACAATTGACAAGATCTTTGGTGCCCGCAAGATACAGGAAAAGTGCAGAGAACAATGTCATGACCTGTACATGCCTTCAGCAACCTAACCAAGGAAATCGACTCGATCAACAGGGAAGCTCTGTGGCGGACTCTCAGCTGTTTTAGCACCATCTCGCTCTTCCATTTTCTTGGCTGCCTTCCTTACTCGTGCCAGTGCCAATTTAGCCAGCAGGGTGGACATCTAGTACCGGATGAAGGGTCTTCTTAACATAAGACGAGTCCAAGCAGGAACAAAGGTGTCAGCAGCTTCCATTACTGAACTTCAGTATGCAGACAACCTCACCCTTGTCGCTCACACTGAACGTGACCTACAGGAGATCCTGAACAAAGGCCTTGGGGTTCATGTACATAAGAATCTGATTCTCTTTCAACCTGCCCCTGGTTCAGCCACACCTGCACGATCCATCCATCTTAACGGCACTACTCTCTCTCATGTTATCCACTTTCAGTATCTCGGCTCCCACCTGTCCATCACCGCGGGCATCGATGAAGAGATTCTACAAATAGGGTACCACCCAAACGCCAGCAAGTCCTTCCTCATCGTGAAGCCAGAACATTATGAACGGGCATTGGAGGTTTTTGGCGGAAGTGAGGTCAAAATAACTAAGGACGGCCAAAGACATCTAGGTGCAGTAATTGGCACTACGGACTTCAAGACCGAGTACGTAGCGGGAAAGGTGAATGAGTGGGTTAGTGAAATCCAAGCTCTGTCTGAGATTGCTAACACAGAGCCACATGCGGCCTTTGCTGCATTCACCCATGGAGTCAAGCATCGTTGGAACTACCTGATGCGTACTATCCCTGATATCGGACCCCTCCTCCACCCTCTGGAAGAAGCTATCAGTGTCAAGTTCATTCCCAAATTAGTGAAACACCCTGACTTAACCCCAGCAGAAAGAGCACTTCTTGCACTTCCACCAAGACTGGGAGGGATGGGACTAACCAATCCAGAGGAGATTGCTGCCACCAAACATCAAAAATCACTTAAGCTCACGGCAACCCTCACGGACCACATAATAGCCCAGAAAGCAACAGGGGAGGTGGATACCAGTGAAGTAAACAAGATTCATAGGTCCATTACGACAGAACGACAACACTGCCAAAATGATAAGCTGCAGCAACTGTTGCTGCAGGTACCAGAAAATTTGAAGAAAAGGAAAAGCTATAGCGCAGGAGGTGGGTGCCCCGAACTGGTTAACTACGTTACCGATAAGGGCAAATGGTTTCAGTCTCAATAAACAAGAATTTACAGATGCCATTGCTCTAAGGTACGGTCGGCCAGTAGAAGGTTTGCCCTCCTAATGCGTGTGTGGCTCTTCCTATGACGTCAATCACGCCATGGTGTGCAAGAAAGGGGGCTTCATATGCATGAGGCATGACGAAGTAAGGGACCTCACAGCAAATATGTTGAAGGAAATCTGCCGGGATGTCATGGTAGAACCGACCCTCCTTCCATTGGATGGTGAGATCTTCCAACATAGGACTTCAAACACCTCTAACAAAGCCTGTGTTGACGTCAGTGATCGAGGATTCTGGACGCGGGGACAGCGAGCTTTCTTCGACATCAGGACTTTTGATCTCATGGTCGCATGTCACCGTAACCTAGCTCTCAATGCTGCACACAGGAGGAACGAGAACGACAAGATAAGGGCATATGGGGAGAGAATTCAAAACGTTGATCAAGGCAGCTTCACTCCTCTAGTGTTCACAACCTCTAGTGGGATGGGACCAAGTGCAAGATGTTTCTATGCCAGACTCGCTGAGGTGATCTCCGAACAGAAACAGCAGCCCAGAAGTTATGTTACAGCCTGGATGAGATGTCGACCGTCTTTCTCTCTCCTTCGGTCGGCTTTGCTCTGCCTCAGGGGAACGAGAGCTTCTGCCCCAATGCCGACAACTGCCGCAGATATTGACTATGAGCCTACAGTCACTGAATGCCGTATAGATCTGCGGCTCAACTAATTCAACACAGATAGGATAGCTACTTATGTATTAGGGTATTTAATATTAAGGTAATAAAATGGCGGCGAAGGTGTGGCTATTGGGGGAGGCTAGAGGCCACGTTTAAAAAAAAAAGTAGTAGTAGTGGCAGTGGTGGTGGTGGCGGTAGTGGTTAGTAGTGTGTGTGTGTGTGTGTGTTAATAACTCATTTCATTGTATCATAGCTGGATGATCGTCATACTCGATTCCGAGTGACAGCAAAGTAGTAGTAGTAGTAGTAAGTAGTGTGTATGTGTGTGTGTGTGTGTGTGTGTGTGTGTGTGTGTGTGTGTGTTGTGTTAATCATTATCATTAAGATAATTAAAAGCTTTTACTCATTATTAACTATATATTGAATTATTGGCAGGAAGAAAATATTATCCGTAGATTATATTGAACATAATATTACTATAATTAACTAGTAATTTTAACTCCCAAACAGGATCGTGTGGACGAGTTTTAAACCAGACAAGAACGAGCCAGGGTGGCCTTGTTAACTGACGGGGTTGTCGCAGTAATCCACCTGACCTTGGGTATTGATCTCTGGGTCACTCCTAGTCGGCTTCATGAGCTCGTGACCCAAGAGAATATTCAGAGGTCATCATGTTGCCCAGGTAATAAGTGTTTGCGTCATGTGAGGTCGCCATGAAAGGATGAGACGTAACAAGTCAAATTGTTCTCAAAAGTGACGTTAAACGTCAGTTCATCAAATGTACAGTCATTGAAGGTCAGGTCATCAAAGAGAAAATCATCGAAGGTCACGTTATCAAATATATAGTCATCGAAGGTCTTGTCATCAAAGCTAATCATTGAAGGTCAGGTCATCAAAGCTAGTCGTCGAAGGTCAGATCACCCAAAGTTAGGTCACGTGATCCCATTAAATGTTAGCTGTGCAGAAGTTTGTTTATTAAATCAGGTAAACAGGTCATCTTAGTATAGGTCGACCATTGAGGGTCGGGTTTTATCAATGGCCTTGGTTAGGAGAAACGTTCATAAAATCAAAATGCGCGCAACAAAAGTCATGTCAAATTAGGTCATCAAGTTAATTCATCACAGGACAATCATCAAATTAGGCCATGCCATTCGTGGTCATCAAAGGTCAAGCACCCTAGGAGGAAGTGAGGGCGTGTGGGTGTCGAGCCACAGTTACCTGCCCACGTTGTCATGTAGCTTCAAACAGAACTTGGATGGATATATGAGCTACACTATTGAATTTTCTTCATAGATTTTCCCGCGAAACCATTGCCTGAGTTCATGACATTCTCTAAAACATTGAACTTTGTCCAGATATTTTGATATTTTACCAGATTTTCAGGTTTAGATTATGTCGTAAATGAAATAAAATGTCACCTGACCGTCCATTTTTTCTTGTTTTAATAAATAGTAATGCGGTGAATAAGACAAAGGAATTACGAAAACCCACAACACGCATGTGAAAAAAAAACTTTTGCAATATAAGATATCCAGAACAACAAAGTGAGTTTTGAAGATTATAAAATACTTGAAATGATATTGGATTTTTTTTCCAATTATATAACTGACGAGAGCATGAGCAGGGCTGACCAAGAAAGACGATGATGAAGTAACAGTTGACGATGAGGAATATTGAAAGCTGTAGTTTGTTTTGTTTGCGGTCATAATGACCATAAGTAAGCTACCGGGTGTTGTGTGGTCTATGATGATAAGATAAAAGGATAAGATAAAAAACTTGATATAAAACATATTTCAAATTGTGGTCATGATATCGATAAGGAAAGAACAAACTAAATCATGAGGCCCAAATAAAAATTAGATTACTGGTACATTGAAAACGAAACTGAGTCAGTACTGAGTGAAATTTGCTGGGTTTGAATTCACGAAAGTTTATGTTTTAAGAAAACTTATGTGGTTAAGACACCGTAGGCGTAGAGTCTTTTAGATTAGAATAGATTAGGTACCACTTTATATATTATATTAATTTCTTTAGTTTAAATCAACTTGGTCAACCATTTGGATGTGTTCTTACGTTTCCATTTATGAGAAAAATTCGATGTACGAACTCTTGAGATTTAGTCTTAAGCAGGATTTAGAGAGATTCGTAAATTAGATTCCCTGGTAACACAGCTAACAGGCTCACTTAAGCTGCGAGAGAATAATAACGCTGAAAATTACATCCACATTACACTCCAGCTCCGCACTTAACTACCTAAGTGCACTTAGCATCAGTCAGGAAACAAAATTAACACGCAAAACTTTTAGCGAATCCTGACGTTGGTTAGCGGTGAGTCTGACACTGCTCACTTACACTGACGTTGGTCAGTGGTGAGTGACATTGGTGACTTACACTGGTCAGTGGTGGGGCTGACACTGCTGACTTACACTGATACTGGTCAGAGGTGAGTCCGACACGGCCGACTACTGACACCGGCCAGTGTGCGGCTGACACTGCCGACTACTGACACTGGTCAGTGTGGGGCTGACACTTCTACATAACACTGGCGTCATGGTGTTTGATTTTCTCTTCTAAGAACTGCTTAAGGAGGGAGGAAGTGGGAGGCCTTGTGTGAGGTACAACCAGCCTGGCACCTGTGTCAGGCACCAGTCCACACGGATTTGTACCATTACCCTTCATGAGTCTGTCAGTATGATGGGGGAGAGTGGGTGGGAGGGAGACAAGAAGGAGGAGGGGGTCAGTGGGTAGATTGATGGGTGGGAGGGAAGGAGGTTGGAGAGAGTGATAAAAGAAGTAGGTGGAAAGGAAGATGGATGGGGTATTTTGGGATGGAATGAAGCAGAGGAGAAGTGGGTGGGGAGAGAGCGGTGGGTGAGAGGACGGGTGGAGGAAGAGAGGTGGGTGGAGGGAGATAGGTGGGTGGAGGAAGAGAGGACGGGTGGAGGAAGAGAGGACGGGTGGAGGGAGAGAGGTGGGTGGAGGGAGAGAGGTGGAAGGAGAGAGAGAGAGAGAGAGAGTGTGTGGGTGTAAACACTTGTACAAACACAGGCATATCACCCTGCGTGCACACTATAAATAGCCCACAAAACGCCAATAATCCCGTTGACAAAGCGACCAGCAGCCCACAGGTTCCTGCACACTCCCTCGCCAAACAACAAACTCACCATCACGCGGTAGCAGTATGTTGGCCAATTAACTGATGTCATAACAGAGTAAAAATATAGATAATTATTGAAGTCACCTAAATTTGGGCGAAGGGATAAAGGTGCAAAGAGTGTTTTAAAGAGGTCAATTACCTATATGAGTTAAGACTCACCTAGCAGGCAATAGAGTACCGGAATGGTGAAGTGAGTATCGTAAATGTGTTTATATTTAATGTTTTTCTGGGGGTGTGATGTAATGTAATACTGTAGTCGGTGATTTTTTTTCCCACTAAATAATGTGATTATTTGTACCACAGCGGTACTGGTGGTTGAAATCCCAGTGAGACGTCGTGTATAGATTACTCGATTGGTGTCTGTCAGTCTGTCTTGCCATCTGTCTGAATGAATGCTTGTTTGCCAGTCATTTTGTCTATGTGAATAATTACCTCTTTTAGTCTATTTGTATATCTAACCAATTGCCTGCCTGTCCGTTTGTCTGTCTAGAAATCACCAGTCAACACAAAAATCAAATAATTTAACTTTTAATGTTCGTAAACATTTGTTCATTTGTTTACAGTAAATCTCACGAGCCCAATTATCCTCTTTTTTCGTTTCCACATATTCTCAGACGTGTAAGCTTTTCTCCTCGCCCCTCTTAATGAAGCGCTGAGTCGTCTCTCACACCTAAATAATAAATTAAGTATACAAATCCAGGTGCTTTCGTTTTAATCGATCGATCGAGATATATATACAGGGTGTCCCATAAATTTCCATACATAGGAAAAATAAACCTTTTTATATGAAAATCCATTTTTATTTATATAATATGCTCTACATGACTACCATTCTGTTGAAAACACTCTTCAATGCGTGTCCTCCACTGCTGAAGAACACGTTCAAGCACAGCTGGAGTTATGCTTGTAATGGCGTTGGTGATACGTTGTATGGAAACTTATGGGACACCCTGTATATATATATATATATATATATATATATATATATATATATATATATATATATATATATATATATATATATATATATATATATATATATATATATATATATATATATATAAAAGACGTCAGGTCATAATGATGTCATCCACTAATCCCCACACCAACACACACGTAGAGGAGCTTAAGAGAAAGGGGTGACGTGACTAGTCAGGTCAGGTCAAAAAGAAGGGAGCCACTAAATAACTATAATACATCTAGATCAAAGGTTTTCAAAGCACTTTTAACCTTGGGCCACTGACAGATAAATTTGTGTAACATATTATCAGTTTTGAACTGACCATCGCTTAGGTTTATTGATTTTAATTCCTTAATCAAACTAGCTTCAACCAGAAGTCTTTCTGTGACACAAGATGATTTAAATACTTCTAAGCTTTTTTCCCAAGCAATGGGATGATTATTATTCCTAACATGAACGAACAGGGCACTGCTTTCAGATGCTGTTCT
>NW_024737097.1:13481043-13510802 GCF_018991925.1 Homarus americanus
GGAGGTGGTGGGTGGGGGAGAGGGGGTGGGTGATGGGGGGGGAGAGGTTGAGGTGATGGGTTGGGGAGGGTTTGGTGATGGGTGGGAGAGGGGTTGGATGGTGGAGGGGTTGAGTGATGGGGGAGGTGGGTGATGGGTGGGGAGAGGGTTGGTGATGGGTGGGGAGGGGTGGGTGATGGGTGGGAGGGGGTGGTGGGTGGGGGTGGGTGATGGGTGGGGAGGGGGTGGGTGGGTGGGAGAGTGGGTGGGTGAGTGGGTGGGGGAGAGGTGGGTGATGGGTGGGGGAGAGGGGGTGGGTGATGGGTGGAGGGAGGGTGTAGATGATGGGGGAGGGGGTGAGATGGTGGGTGGGGGTAGGGTGGGTGATGGGTGGGGGGAGGGGGGTGGGTGAGTGGTTGGGGAGAGGGGGTGTGTGGGGGGGTGGAGTGATGGTTGGGGGAGTGGGAGTGGATGGGAGGGGTGTAGATGGTGGGTTGGGGAGAGGGGTGGATGATTGGTGGGGGGAGGGGGTGGAGTGGTGGGTGGGGCAGGAGATTGCAGTGGTGGGTTTGGGAGATGATGGGTGGGGGGAGGGTGGGGAGAGGGGGGTAGATGAGTGGGTGGGGGGTGGGTCATGTGGTGGGGGGAGGGTTAGATGATGGGTGGAGGGGGTAGATGATGGGTGGGGAGAGGGGTGGAGTGGATGGGGGAGAGGGGGTAGATGGGTGGGGAGGGTAGTTGGGTGGGAGAGTAGATGGTAGGTGAGGTGAGGGTAGATTGTAACCTTTATTTGTATTGCAAATGTATATTACCCATATATTCACTGATCATTTCATCCATGAGTGTGAATCAATTGGTGGTTGGGGAATTCCTCTGAGGGGCAGGAGGTCAAGCGGTCAGCAGACTACAACAACAACCTGGGAGGCATATCCTGTAAGGCCCACCTGACAACTCCTCTCCTGGTGAGGAGAGAGACTATCATATCACCTGTTCCTGTGAACATCTCACTTAAGTGCTCTCTTATACAAGTGTACTAAGACATTTCCTGAGCAGGGAAGGTTAATACACTATTAACTGAAGTCAGTACTGAGCTATATTCAATAAAGCAAAACCAACAAAGTGTTTACTTCAGCCGCACTTATCAAATCAAGAACTAATATATATATATATATATATATATGGGGACCAGGGGTGGGTGATGGGTGGGGGAGGTGGGTGGGTGGAGGATGGGGTGGCAGGCAGTGTGTGGGTGGGTGTGTGTTGGTGGGTGGGGTGTGTGGGTGGGTGGGGTATGTGGGTGGTTTGTGTTGGGTGGGTATGTGGGTGGGTGGGGTGTGTAGGTGGGTGTGGTATACTGTTAGGTGGCAGTATGTTGGTGGGTGGGGGTATGTAGGTGGGTGAGTATACTGTTAGGTGGCAGTATGTAGGTGGGTGGGGTATGTAGGTTGGTGGCAGTATGTGGGTGGGTGGGGTGTGGGTGGGTGTGTGGTTGGTGGGCAGTATGTGGTGGGTGGCAGTATACTGTTGGGTGGCAGTATGTAGGTGGGTGGGGGGTGTGTGGGTGGGCAGTATACTGTTAGGTGGCAGTATGTGGGTGGTATGTGGGTTGGTGGCAGTATGTAGGTGGGTGGCAGTGTATCTGTTGGGTGTGTATGTAGGTGGGTGGGGGTATGTAGGTGGGTGACAGTATACTGTTAGGTGGCAGTATGTACTGTAGGTGGGTGGGGGGTATGTGGGGGTGTGGGTGGGTGTGGTGTGGGCGGGTGGCAGTATGTGGGTGGTGTGTGTATAGTTGGTGGCAGTATGTAGGTGGGTGGGGGTATGTAGGTGGGGTGGAAGTATACTGTTAGGTGAGTATGGGTGGGTGGGGGTATGTAGGTGGGTGTGGTATGTGGGTGGGTGTATGTGTGGGTGGATATACTGTTAGGTGTATGTAGGTGGGTGTATATATTGGGTGACTTGACTTTTGACCAGACAAATGGTGGAGCCTTAACAGGACAAAAGATTGGGTGTCTTGTCTGTTGACCAGACAAATGGTCTTAAGCCCTGTCCAGATCGAGGCAGTGCTTGGTTAAGGGCGAAAAGTTATAAGATGGACAAGGCAAAGATTCTCTGGAAAGCTTCTAGCGAAAGTGGAACCATATATAAAAAAACAGGATACCAATATAAGGGAGAGTATATCTGCAGAGGCTCGTCTAGAGACAACGCTCATATATTTTTCAACTGGGTGCACCTACACGTCACTTCAGTATAGAACGAGGATATCAAAACAAAGTTTGTCTCGCATAATACCTGCAACTTGTCAAGCCATGTCTGAAGTACTCAAGGAAGATTACTTGCAGGTGAGATTTGTAGTACAGTGAGTTCTGCTATAACGCGTGTTTTGATAACACGAATTTGCTCTAACGCGATTTATGAATTAGGAACGATATTTGTATAACGCGAACGCTTGTTTGCTATAACGCGATTTTTGCTTACTATTTCTCCAATTTTGTGGTACAGTGGGGTATGCTATAACGAATCTAATTGGTTCTAGAACCTTGTTCGTTATAGCATTCGTTCGTTATAGGATTAATCCGTTCCAGGCCCCCAAATACAACCACTTAACACTGAAAAATATAATATAAAATTGTAAAAATTGTAAAAAAGTGCATAAATATGCATCTAAACCCCTGAAATAAAGAATATCATTAATATTTGTAATAAAAAAACAATAAATTAGAAAAAAAAAAATTTAAATAATGTTCGTTGTAGGAGTTTCGTTCGTTATAGCATTCTCAATTTTATAGGTAAAACCGTTTGTTATAGGAATATTCGTAGTAGGATCCGTTCGTTATAGCATACCCCACTGTATTAACTGTGAATATAGTAAAGAAGAATATCAACAAGAAGCGTTCTGGTGATAGAATTCCCGGTGATGATCGTAAAAGAAAGGATAATAACACTTGAAGAGAAGCTCGATTTTATCAACCTCAAAATCACCCTTCTCCCCCATCAAGTAAAGTTTTACATTTACTGTATGATTTCATTATTAGATATGAATGTAACATTTATTTAGACTGTGCTATCCTTTGTGTTAGGCTAACTACTAAATTTTTTCGATTTCGAGTAATCTGCACCTAACCCTATTTTCTCCATAAGCCCTGTTATTTCTATTACGCGATTTTCTATAACACGATATTTTACAAGAACACAATTATCGCGTTATAGCAGAACTACCTGTACATAAAAATTCATTGAATAATTTTAGAATTATGATATGCACAGACAGGAAGCTATGGGACTAGAGTGAGGAGAGCGGCAGGAACGAAGAACACACACAAATGTCATTACATAATACATAAACAATCTCCCGTTTATTGTCACGCCAATAATGTACATTGCATAAGCTTATTTGGTTATACACTGGACATCTGGACCAAGCGGGGAACATATACTGTACGTATCACATTTGCAATACTTAACTCAGGTTTAACAAAGTGCTAGCATACGTTCTGTCAGTATCTCCGTTCATACCTCACCGACTTGAGGACCCAACCCCCGAGGTCAGCTGTTTTTGACAGTCACGTGAAGTTCCAATAATAACACGTGTCTTGTATTGCAGGCTTGTGTAATGTTGAATATTAATGACAATATTATAGGAATGTCGGTTTTCCAGTATTATCGATTATTAATAATGAAAATGATATTAAAACATATTAGTATTTGTGAAGGGGGGTAACCCTGCCATACACATGTGATACATGATGGACCTGTTTGGGACACTAGGTTGTTTGCAAATAAGATATTGATGATTGACACAACTTGTATAAAGACAAACTTTATTTCACATAATAATTACATACACCCCAACGTATGTAGTATGCAATTAAAGATTTTAAGACCCTCTCCACAAAATAGGACATGTCAATAAAAAATTATATACCTACATGCATATACGTAAATAAAAAAAAATATGTGACCACAGTACCAGGTTTAACAGCACACAACTATCATTGTGTGTTTGCCACTAAGGACATAACAATAGTTGAAATTATCCAACACCCTTAAACAATAGATTACTCTTATATAATCATCATTGATGAGGAAAGCCTGCCTAGTTTCCCCAGATAAAGAACCTCAAAAATCAGTTTCTGAGCATGGATTCTATTTTCACCGGTCATCTGTCCACCAGGCAGGCGAACTATGATTTCGCTCGACGCCGGGCACGGGCACTCCGCTGGTTTGCCCGATAACGGGCATTTTGCGCGTGCCTGCCGGGCACTGCTCGATCGTGTGGACGGGCCTTTACAGGAACAAAAAGATTGGGTGACTTGTCTGTTGACCAGACAAATGGAGGAGCCTTAACAGGAACAAAAAGATTGGGTGACTTGTCTGTTGACCAGACAAATACTGATGCCTCAGTAGGAACAGACACCTTGGGCAACTTGACTTTTGACCAGATAAATCATGGTGCCTGCTAACCAGATAAATTATGCCATACTACAAATAGGAGGCATAGATAGCATTGCTGCTAATCAGATAGGAGGTTTAAATAGCTTTACTGGTGATCAGACAACAGGCTTAGGGATTTTTCATCTTGGTCAGATAGTTGGAAGCATTCCTCATTTCTTACCCGAGACCCCTTATGGCACAATTCATCTACAAGATGTGTTAAGAAACAGAAATGACTATTTGGCAGTCAGGAGGCACACCCATTGTCTTATAGCAGATAGGTGGTGTTGGAAATGGTGTACCACAAGTAGGTGGTGGTAATGGATTTATTGTACCACAGGTAGGTGGTGTTCATGGACTTCTTGTACCACAAGCAGTGAATGGTAGTGAAGTTTTGTTACCACAAATACTTAATTTTCAGGAATTTGGTACATCACAGACAGATGGTGGTAGCTTTATAACTGGTGTTCCAGTAGCAACTGCTATTTTGGCAACACCAACAGATAATGTTTTCAATCAATTTCCAACAGTAATTGGTGGAAAGACTTTACAAGGTATAATTGGAGTAACTGGTATTAGAGGCAAAGGTGATGGTTTCATCAAAGAATCAGAAATTCCTACAATAAATAGAGCACCTGTTACTCACATCAGATATGGCACAGAGTCAGTTGATGGTATTAATGCTGACGGTAGCTTTGTTGCTGTACCAGCAATCACCACAATCACTCAAGCACCTGTCATTCGTATCAGTCAAAGCATAGATGGTTTTGGTCAAGGTAAGACAGTCAATAATAATATCAACATTGCTGCTAGACCAGCAGCAGTCACATTTAACATTGGCAGAACTGGGCCAAGTCCAGATGAATTTGCAGCAGATGGAGGTGAAATATTGTCTGAAGTCACTGGGTTGGCTCCCTTATTAAATCCTCTCATCACAACTTTTGTACCTTCAATTACTGCCAAAAGTCATACAGTAAACACTGGAATTGGTGCAGAATCCCAAATTATCAAACCTGAAGATAAGCAAATAGGATTTGTTAATAAAAAAATACATCAACTTAGTCCATTAGCACCTGAGAGTCAACCAGCATGCAGCAAATATGAAGGTCTCACCTGCACTATCGACTGATATTTCAACTAACAAAATTCAAGGAAAATTGGGTAGGGAACTCGGTCAGTCTAGAATTAGTAAAGGTAAAATATCACATGGTAGATTCAGTCCGTTTGGAGTTATTGGAGATAAAGTTAGTTGGGCCATTCGATTTCTCTGGATCTGTTGGAAGCATAAGCAAGAGTAGACTTCATGGAATATTTAGTGGTGGAAGTGTGGGATTTGCTGAATCAGACTTCCCATTTTGTCACAAAGAATGGAAGAACTATGCCTTATTCAGTTTCAAATAAAACAAGGAAAGCCTATCGTTGCTGCTACAATCAGAACAGTTGATGCTTCACCTGTGAATTTACTAGCAAGTTAGCAACATTAATTACAACAAACAAGAATAATTAATAGTGACCCTGCTAAGTCAAATTATTGCACTGGGTCAGTTAATACCGAAAAGATATGAATGATACAAGTTTTCATAAAACTTGTAAATAGTCATAAGGTATGTTAAGTTTGCATATGCTGCATGTATCCATACAATTTTAACAATATGCTGCACACACAGTATTAGTAAACATCTCCAATTCATTTATATCTAGTCTAGTATTACTGTATCTGCAATATATTACAAGAAATTATTTACAAGTTCTTTCATTATGTAGTCATAGAAAGGGCACATTTTCATCTGGTCTTAAAGCATCAGGCCAACTGTTCTAATGCTAAATCAAATCCAATTTTTAATGTGCAGTAGCATAGCTAAACTAAGTTTTTAAAAAAGTTGCCAGTGAAAATAACAGGTATACAAGTTGTGTCATTGTAGTATTAGCATGATTTGGTATACAGTTTTACCCCGCTTAACGCGCTTTCACTTAACGCGTTTTCGCATATACGCGGTGCCTTGCCAAAGCTGAACTTTCACTTAACGCGGGTTTTTTCCACATATACGCGGTGGGTGAGTGTCGAGTGTCCGAGACGCTATTTTTAGATTTGCCCCACCCGCCACCCTGCCTGACTGCCTGTTTTAGCTCATAAAATTCATACAAATTACCAGGCCGGAATATAATTTACATTGCTGGAATTCTTATAATTTGGTGATCATTTTGAATATAAACATCATATATTTTGCTTTAAACTTAAAATTTTTAGATAAAAATTTTTCTCTAGGTAACTATGGTATCTTTTGTCCAAAATATATGACATTTATATTCAAAATATTCCTGGTCTTACAAGGAATCCAGCAATGTCAATTATATTATCCTAACTTTAATCTGAGGTATTATTTAATACTAAATGTTAAAAACTCTGGAAGGGAGGATTGGTGGGGGGTGGGGGGGAGGGTTGGGACTGACCGCGCGGTTGGAAGAGGGGGGGAGGCAAGGTGGGGTACTTTGATTGACAGATAGTGTTGTGAAGATTATTTTTTTTTTTATTAACTGAAGATATTTGTTTTAGCTCATAAAATTCATACAAATTACCCGGTCAGAATATAATTTACATTGCTGGAATTCTTATAATTTGGTGATCATTTTGAATATAAACATCATATATTTTGCTTTAAACTTACAATTTTTAGATAAAATTTTTTCTCTAGGTAACTGTTATCTTTTGTCCAAAATATATGACATTTATATTCAAAATATTCCTGGTCTTACAAGGAATCCAGCAATGTCAATTATATTTTCCTAACTTTAGTTTGAGGTTATCCCACACATCTCCTTGGGACGGTTGGTGGGGGGTGGGGGGGGAGGGAGGGACCGACCGACCATCTGTTAGCCGGCTGTGTAGTGTGAGAGGGGGAGGGAGTTGAGTCCATTATTTGAATGGACATTAACTTGGCGACTGTATTTCTCTATTTCTCTTAAGTATTAATTGTGTGCATGTACCATCATAAAATTAAGATGTTATTTTTACGACAACATAGTTATGTGTCTTCAAAAAGTGGAGTTTGGGGGTCGGGCCGGTTTCTATTGGAATTAATCCCATATGTTCTGTTGTTCACTTAACGCGGATTTCACTTAACGCGGGACCCTCTGGGTTCAATTGACCGCGTTAAGTGGGGTACAACTGTATATACATATATACATTATGTGTATATATAGATTTGTATAGTTTACATCGATTATTTTTTTCACATTATTATGTCATACTGTATAAAGTGTTTTGAAACATATGTATGTATGTTTTAAGAGGATAATGATTATAATAAAAAATCTTGATGCTTTTATTTACCAAAAAACACTGTCCCACACCTACAATAAGGATTATAAAATAAAGAATTACCATGAGCAAGCAGGGAGTAGCCCCCATCTATAAAAAAGTAAAAAGAACCAGTTATTTCCATTCTTTTGGATCACTTTCATGCTAAACACTTGATCAATTTATAGGACCAAGTACTACAACAGGGAATATCAGAAAAATTCATATCGGGCAAGCTAGTGCATCCTATAAAAAATCAATAGACACTTCATCCTCACACTTTCACTTCAAAATCCTTCAAAAAATAATGCAAAATTATGTGCTCATTCTCAAAACACCAGTAATGTAACATACAATATGCAATTCAACAATACTTTTCCAGTATTAATTGCCTCCTAACAAAAATCACAGAATTATCAGTGTGACCATTAGTTAAAATCTGGACATAAGAATATATATATATATATATATATATATATATATATATATATATATATATATATATATATATATATATATATATATATATATATATATGTGTGTGTGTATGTATGCATGCGTGTGTGTGTATGTATGCATGCGTGTGTGTGTGTGTATATATATATATATATATATATATATATATATATATATATATATATATATATATATATATATATATATATATATATATATATATATATATATATATATATATAATAAAACCAGTAGGGCACTTTCCTAGACTCCTCGCTAGTGAAGAAGCAAGGCCCCAAAAACTTGCCAATCACTCCAACATGGGTGGTCACAAGAGAAGAGCAATGGTTTTGTACTAGAAGATGAATGAAGCATTTGTAGCGGCAGTATTCAGGATAAGTTGGAGGGCCGATGCTGCTCTCAGATCCTCTTTGGGAAGCTATAAAAGTGTTAGTGAGAGCTCATGTGGGCTTGACGGAGCCACTTTAAATAAAGGCGCGAGGGATATGGCAAATACTCAGCTTGAGAGGAGCCTCAAAGGTTGACTGACAACTTGGATGGCTCCTTTGTGGTTGGCAGCAAAGTTGGAACATTGGCTGTGCTGAAAATAATTATACAAGTTAATGGCTGCAACACTATCTCTACCAAAATAATTATATACATACATATATATACAGTGGGGTATGCTATAACGAACGGATCCTACTACGAATATTCCTATAACGAACGGTTTTACCTATAAAATTGAGAATGCTATAACGAACGCAACTCCTACAACGAACGCGGATGAATACGGGACTATTTCGCCTGGCGCATGAATACTGTTGTACCGCGACCCACAACAAGAGCGTCAGGCGCCATCTTTGTCTCATTGTGTAGCCAGTGCACCACTGTTATTGTTGAAATTTCGTCTTTTGATGTGGAAATTCGCATTATTTGTATAATATTTTGTTATACAAGTATACAATTGTAACAATGAATCGTCCAAAACGAGTGAGAAAGCTAATAACCCTTGAAACTAAGAAAAAAATTATAAAGAAACGTGAGAATGGAAGAAGCATTGCGAAACTTAGTGATGAATATGGGATGGCTAAATCGACTATATGTACAATTTTGAAGAATAAAGAGGAGTTAAAAACTGTGCAAGTGGCTAAGGGAATCTTTAGACTTAGCAAAGCAAGGTGTAATGTGATTGAAGAGATGGAAAATTTACTCTTAGTGTGGATAAAGGAGAAAGAAATGGCAGGTGGTAACATTAGTGAAGCTATAATTTGTGAGAAGGCTAAACAATTGTTTGAGGACCTTAAAGCCAAGACTCCCAGTGGAAGTGATAGTGCTGTGCCAGTGTTTAGGGGTACCTGCATGCTGAATAACACTAAGGTAAGATAAAGTACCATATTTTTTACTTTTTCCACAGAATTTTTTCAGTGTTAGTGGTTGTATTTGGGGGCCTGGAACGGATTAATCCTATAACGACGAATGCTATAACGAACGAGGTTCTGGAACCAATTACGTTCGTTATAGCATACCCCACTGTACTATATGATATATTTATTATTATATATATATATATATATATATATATATATATATATATATATATATATATATATATATATATATATATATATATATATATATAGATATAGATATATATATATATAATATATAGATATATATATATATATATATATATATATATATATATATATATATATATATATATATATATATATATATATATATATATATATATATATATATATACATATATATATATATATATATATATCATATTTACATATATTCACATATATAGCTATACATATATCAAATTATACCATTTTACATACATATATACTCGTGTATAGTTTTTTTAGACCAAATTTTAGAAAAAATCGTCCTATACATGCGTAATAGTTTTGTTAGGTTGAACCCGTGCATGATTTTTAGCTTCAGACATGAAAAATATTTACCATTTACTGCCAGTAACAATGGAAACGTAAAATATGTACCAATTAGTAATGAAAAGTTGTGCAGTTCCTTCAGCAAATGAAGCTCACCAACTTACAATAGGCTAAATTACCTTACAACGTGTTTTCAGTAGTCTATGTTGAAGTTCTTAGCACAGGCTAACTTATCATATCATATACGGTATCACAGTTCTCATTGATCTACAAAAAATACCGGTAATAAAAACCTTTTCGATATTTCACACTTAATATAATACCCGGTAATCTACTTCAACCTCCTATTGTTTACAACGACGCATCACGCACCACCAGCTGTATCAGCTAGACGGTACACGTGTTTTTCGAATCGTTTTCAGTTAAAAAACTGTTACATCACATGTATATTTTACCTTAACTGTGCCTGAATGAATATATTCTCGGAAATAAATAGTAGTTTTGCTGAAACGTGATGTATTTTAATGTAAAATAGGATAAAATACATGACGAAAACAAAAGATTTTACCTAACCTTCCGATGTTCAAGAGAAGTTACTCTTTTTTTAATAGTTTTTGGTTAAAATATTGTTATATTACAATGGTATTCTATTCATACTGTGCTTGATATAATGCATTCACGGAAATGAAATATTTTTGCTGAAATGACGTACGTATTACAGTGGAAAGTGGGATAAAATCGTGACAAAAACAATGACTTTCGCTTTCTTTCCTTCAAAAGATGTTACCGTAATCGCTTTTCGAATGGTTTAGTTAAACTGTTGTATTACAAAAATATTCCCTCCTAATTGACTTGAATAAATATTTGAATGGAAATATACAATATTTTTGTTGAAACTACCCCACGTTTCAGTGTAAAGTGTCGTAATAATAAATGGTAAACAATTTGCCTTCGGCACTCGTGTTTCAGGCACGGCGAGCCTCAGTTTATAGGACGTAGAGCGTTTTTACTGAAGGTTTTGTTGTTCCATTACCCTCAAAAACGTGGGTCGAACTATAAACGAGGAATATCATAAATTAACGATTTCTTGGTAAAAAAATCAGGGTCAACCTATAAACGAGGGGAGGTTATAGACGAGTATATATGGTAATTTGACCAAATTTTGGTACGACTGAGGCAGGTCGTAAGTGCGGGTGGACGTAAGTCGAGTAGGTCGTCAGTCGGGGAGGAGCTGTGTGTATATATATAACACGATATTTTACAAGAACACAATTATCGCGTTATAGCAGAACTACCTGTATATTATCCACCTGAAACTGAAGAAAATAAGACCCTGATTATTGTTGTAGTAAAATTAATGTAAAAAAAAATTGTTTTACTTAATGATATTTAATGTACAGTATAAGTAACCACTGACATTAAACCAAAAAAGTGAGACTGATAGTGGAACGCCAATGTATACAGTACGTGCGCACCGAGCACTCGAGGAAACAGTCATTTATCATAAGAATATGTACAAAAGATTCATTATTGTTTTTTACTGAATAAGTATTTGATTGAATTAATTTTCATATATGTGAAATGAACAATGCATTTCATTAATAATACTTAGAATATTAAAACACACGAGGAGACTAGACGGCATTGTTTTCGTGAGTGACGATGGTTCTAAATAAGAAACTGAAGAAATAAGACCCTGGTTGTAGCTGTAGTGAACTTAGTTTTAAAAAATTGAATACCTGTATGTATGTTTTAAGTAATGTTATTTAATGTTAATAAATGGAAAACTAGAAGAAGCTAACCACTAATGGTAAAGAAATAATGCGAGACGATTGGGAACGCCAACGTATGAACAGTAAGTGCGTACATGTGAAAACATATCGTCATTTCTCTACATATGAATATGAACGCATGGTATTTACTGTTCCTATATGTTTTAAATAATATTTACGAATGTAAAACAAAAATTCTACTCACCAATGGTGGCAAAGTCTAAAACATAAAGACAGCCAATGACCATTGTGCGAGTTTTTATTCAGATGACGAAGTCATCAGGTTCAACTCTGGCTGAAGCAGTAGCTTTCCATAAAGCTGTTGCTGAAACTGTTAATGAACCTGAAGCTGCTTATGATGGTGTAGCTGAAGTTGATGGTTTAGGCCTTCAAATAATAAAGCTGTCAAAGAACCTTGCACAGCTGCTTTCTTTTCTCATTATACATCTTTATGTAGAGGTCATTTGCATTTATTTAAATTTTAATGCTTCGTTCTGTTTATGGATCCACTTCAGAAAATATGTTCATTGCTTGCTCCATATAATAACCACAGACCTCTCACCTTTTTCATATCGTTTTAACACATTTAGTTTCTCGGCTAAACTCATACACTTTCTATTAGCTTCTGAAACAACACTACCATCACTTGCTCAGGTTGAATAGGGATGCAAAAATGCTGTAAGAAACCTGTGAAAGTTTTTCTCCTGTTCCTGTTCCAAATGCGTGAAAACAAAAGGCCCGCCAAGCTCCGACTGTTGTTTACCACTCATTAGCAAGGCAGCTTCTCTGCGCAAGGCGTTCTTAATTTTTTCTTTTTTCAAAAATACAGTAAAACCTCGATTAACCTTTCGGATTAACTGTCAATCCCAAACCCCTAAAAAAAAAAATTACAGGGATTTGACCACCCGGGCACAGGTCACTGACCACTTCGGGGCCTGGGGGGCGATAATGTAATAATATTAATAATCATAATGCTAATAATAATAATAATAATAAAAAACCAAAAAGAAATGCAAAAATGAAAAAAAAAATCAAGAGTGAGAAACAATGTACATGTATGTATGTTGTGTTGTCAATAGTAAGAGAAACACTTGAGATCCTGCAATTGTGTGTAAATGAGGCAGAAAGTCAGATCAGCAACCTGGTCACAATTTTTGTGATGACATATGTTCTTTGACTTTTCCATTTTTTATTCACGGTTTCTGTGCTGGTTCATATTTACTTACTAAAGTGGTTAATGTTTTAAAGCAAATTCTATTGAAATATGAATGGAAAATGAATAGAGGGACTTAAATGAGGTAGGTTAGGGAAAGGTACTTTGAAAATGTATGTTTTATTTCCGTAGACTTATGTCCTATTATCCGACCTTTTCGATTAACTGTCAGTCCCTTCCCCCCATATGTGGTAGGTTAATCGAGGTTTTACTGTACATATCGAGATTTGGTTATTATTTATATGAAAATGTAATTTTATTTTGTTCTTATTATATTTTGGTCGTAAACACGAATGAAATAAGGACGTAAATTTAATTGGGTCTTAAATTAACTAGGGTTTTAAATAAATAAATAAATATATATATATATATATATATATATATATATATATATATATATATATATATATGAGTTACGATAATTCGTGGGTTAAGTACCAGATAGCGAATTAGCATACTGCAAATTATAATTTAATGGACTTTAATGGAAATATTTACTAGGTAACAAAGGCTAAAAAATACGCATAAACTGTTCCACAACTCCTTTAATAAACACCAAGTACTGTACATAATTCATCAAAAAATACAACACAGATATTGCACAAAAAATATTCTATATTACATAAACAGCTCCTTCCCTTCTCACCCATTCTCTGGATTATGCCTGGATGGTTGGTCAGCTATTTGTGCTATGTAAACAAAACACTGAATTTAACACACCAGTATCTCATCTGAGGTTATGGGATTTTCATCCCCTTGGGAAAACTGGTTATTTTATGATGTTTTATTAACTCGGCACCGTATGAATCTAAATATGGGAATTATGAAGAAATTGCATACTGTCATTTTACAGAGGTTGTGTGGGTGACAAAGGGAGGGAGAATTTTCCACTCAGTCCAGCCAACCACCTGTCCTTCCTCCTACCTCTCCCACACAGAAATCACTTCCCGTTCTTCGTTTCTCTTATTTATAATTTTATACTATATTTACATTTCTAAGTCATTGAAATGATATTTCCACAACTTTTATGGTTTCTTTTGTAAATAAACACTGCAGCAGCTGCCAATCAGATGCAAATTATGAATATTTGATCACAAAATTTAAAAGTACTGTAGAGGTAGTAATAGACATACCTGCAAATTTGTATTTCGCAAATTATCGTAACTCCACTATACAGCACGGCAAATCCCCGATATAATGGACTAATTGGGAGGGGGGGGGGGGAAGCCGGTCCGTTAAAGCCAAAAAAATCGTCATATCCAGATCTGGAATATTAACAGACTCAGTACGTTCTATACCAGCATAGTCAGAAGTGAGTATGATCATTTTACCGTGCTTGAGGGGTGGTTCGCTTGCACTGTTGGGGTACCCCACCCCTAGGAGAAAAAATAAATAGAATAAAATATAAAAACAAAAAGAAAATTATATACGGAGTGTGTGTGTGTGTGTGTATATATATCTTGATAAAATCACACGGGAAAAGGGAAATAACGGAGCACCTTAGCTTTCGTCTTTTTATCGAATCACCTGGAGTCTACCAAAATGTCAGTTTTTTCTGCTATGTTCTTAAGATGTCTGCGTATTTGTGACTCTCAATTTATTGACGATGAATTGAAACACATTCGTTCCATTGCACAGAAACTCGGGTACCCTTCTGTGTTTGTTGATCGTTGTTTTTAAAGGGCTAAAAAATCCTTTCATTCCTCTCAAACCAGGCAAATTCCTACACTTAAGAATATATTGACTCTGCCCTATCGTAATGAATTTGTCCCGTTAGTTCGGTCCCTCGAGCTACTAAATATTAATGTTTTCAAGTATGACTCAGCCATTACCAATATGTTGATAAGAAATAGCCCAAATTTGAATGTAAATGGAAGTGTTTATTGTATTCCATGTAGCAAATGTAATTGTAATTATGTAGGACAGACAGGAAGAACACTGCAGCTCAGAATCAAACATAAGTATAATATCAGAACAGCATCTGAAAGCAGTGCCTTGTTCGTTCATGTTAGGAATAATAATCATCCCATTGCTTGGGAAAAAAGCTTATAAGTATTTAAATCATCTTGTTTCACAAAGACTTCTGGTTGAAGCTAGTTTGATTAAGGAATTAAAATCAATAAACCTTAGTGATGGTCAGTTCAAAACTGATAATATGTTACATAAATTTATTTGTCAGTGGCCCAAGGTTAAAAATGCTTTGAAAACCTTTGATCTAGATGTATGATAGTTATTTAGTGGGTCCCTTATTTTTGACCTGACCTGACTAGTCACATCACCCCCCTTCTCTTAAGCTCCTCTACAGTAGGTGTGTGGATTAGTGGATGACATCATTATGACCTGACCTCATGTTTTTAAGGTCACCTTGGATATTTAAGCCTCTCTCTGTCCATGTAATCCAATTGCCTCTGAAGATGTCTTGAATAAAGACGAAAGCTAAGGTGCTCAGTTGTTTCCCTTTTCCCGTGTGATTTTATCAAGATTTATCTTATCCATGTTTTCATTGTGGATCTACATGATTATATATATATATATATATATATATATATATATATATATATATATATATATATATATATATATATATATATATATATATATATATATATATATATATATATATATATATATATATATATATGACACACACACACACAGCCTCCCCCCCCAAAGTTCGTGGACTTTTACTTCGCAGTTCTTGGTTATTCGCGGATGACACCCTGGATGTACTCAAGAATGTCTGTGGGTAGTTTTAAAGTTGCCAGCATTTTCGCAGATGGGACAGTGAGCCATTCGTTCTAGACAATGATTTCCTTTACCTGTATTACAAATGTGCATGTGTGTGTGCATTTGTGTGTGTGTGTGTGTGTGTAGACACACAAAACACGTACAAATAAATAATAATGGGAAAATCCTCTAACAAATAATCAAACAAATTTCTAAAAAGTGTGACAGTCTACCACCAAGTTCGTGCTCTATTACTAAAGTACTGCTCTTCGTCTTGCGAACTAGTGGACTCAACGTCGTCAATAGTTGACTCGCCTTACGCCATTTTGAAACTTCAATCAGTTGCTAGGCAACGGAGAAGTCGTTTTTGTTGACGTCATCTGATCTACATCAACACGAGGGACATTGAACCAATGACCGTGACCTTGGCATCAGCTGTGACTCCTGCGAGCGACTACACCAGCTGACATCTAAGGGACTTGAGGCAACAGTTCACCATCAAGTCAAGACTACATTTATAGGTATTTCAAAGACATACAGTAGATTTACACAATGATATATTCAACAGCATATCTTCAAATGTTAGCTGTCGTGTAAGGTTATTTTTAATTTTATAAGTGTCTTACTTATTTTATATACCGATGTACTATATTCCCGGTATTTTCAAACCTTAGAAATAGAAAATTCGGAATTATTTTTTTGTTTCCCAGGAAGGCTAATACTGTTAATGATGTCAGACATCTTTTCAAACCACAAATATGACAGTTCTATAAAAATGTTAGAGAGGTCAAACACAACTTTTCAAACTGCAAATATAACAGTTCTACAATGATATCATACTCTAAATCTTCAGCCATTCCGTGGTAGAACCCTTCGCAAGTCTGCACCATTGCTCTCCGCAAAGGTGAATGTTTTGTCGAAGGGCGTTCCATGCACCACACACCCATTCATCTAGCGTGATTATAGTAGCAAAAGTAGTACATTGTTAAGAAGGAGCGTTCTTAAACACGAAGTAGGCGAGATTTATTTCTGTCATTTTATCGTGGTGGTGATATTTTGTTTTGTGATTGTAAGTCAGTATCTTCCAAGTTTGCCTTTGTACACCCACTAAAAAATTATCCGTCACCCGTCATATTGTATCACGTCGTAAGGGTGCCGAATAATTTTTTAGTGGGTGTACAGAATATTCTTTCCATTAAGGCATTGCAAACTAGGGCTTGAGTAGCTGTTCAAACTCAGGTGTCAGTTTCCCCAGTTTAGTGTTTACAGAAATATGCATGTACCATGGTTCGGTATATGTATAGGGTAAATTCTTCGGGATTAGTTAATTCCTAGAAGAGCTCGGAAGGTGTGACCGAGCGATGTATTAGCCCGTCTCATAGGCAGATTTATATAAATGTGGGTTAATTACATTAGTCTTACATAACTCAATCACCCCCAGTAACTTTTCATGAACAGTGATATGTCATGCAGTGATCATGTGATCTATTCACTGAACACGTGATCGGTAACTTTCCACTGGAGGGCGCGTCTCTATTTAGACCTTAGGTCAGCCATAAGAAGCCGGTTCTTTGCCCCCCCCAGTAATCACTCAGTCTTCACCTCAACCCTCATGACAACAGGATGTATTAGTAGCGCTAATCTAAGTTAGCCCCCATCCTCATTTAACACTCGCAGCTACAGTGATTAAGTTAGTGATAATCCTTATCGAAAATGTACATAGAAACTGTTTCATAATAAACGAAGAAAGGGAACATATTGGGTTTCTCTACAGAAAATCCAATAAACTTTTATCTATATTTTAGTTCGTCTAGAATATAAGGCAACATGC
Organism: Homarus americanus; assembly: GCF_018991925.1. Lineage (NCBI taxonomy): Eukaryota > Metazoa > Arthropoda > Malacostraca > Decapoda > Nephropidae > Homarus > Homarus americanus. Next base: position 13,498,661 of record NW_024737097.1, read on the forward strand.
CTCACAAGTGGTGACAACCCAGGAAGTTTGTTACATATGACAGCTTCACAAGTAGTTGTTATACAATGGTAAGTCACCTAGCGGTTACACAGTTGGTAAAGGTAGCGATAAATTGTTCTCCCCATTACTCTGTTACACTTTTACAAAGAAGATAAAGTTACACTTTCATTAGGATGATTACTTTCATCAAAACACTTTCCCAGATAAATTGATGTAATAAGGGGGGATGTGATACTGTACTAAACTGTGATAGAATAATATACTAACAAAATAATTGCAACACATCAAAATACTGTAGAGAAAAACAATAAAACATGTAAAACATAAAGGTACACAGAGTTGTCAATTGTTGTTTGTGGGAATATTAATTCATTCACTCTAGTAATGATACAATGTTTCTTATTGTTATCATAATAAAATCTATGGTTTATATAATTTGTTTATCACTGACCCATCACCGTTTTCCATTTAGACTACATACAAGACAAGTATTTCTCCCATACACACGCCTGGCTATGGGAGTGGGTAAGTGGAGTGAGTGACCCCTAGTTGAGCATCACCTGCAGTTGTAACTCTCCTCACTCAATGCCATATTTCACTGGATTTACTGTTATTATTAGTGTTTACTGATAGAAGAGTGTTTAATAATGATTATCATGGTATTGTAGCCGGGTTAGACTCATCACTGTAGCCACCAGGCGACTGGGCCAAGGTGCGAAGCATTATGGCTGTCTTCAACTTGTATTTTCAGGTAGATATATGTTTCTTCATTTATTTTTACTCGGTTACATGCACACACTATCCTACATACAGTGAAAAAAGTAAAAGATATAATTGTCCTCAGGTCAAAAACAAAGGGAATATACATTTCTTTGCACACGAGTTAGCTGGCTCAGTGAGTGATGGGAGGAGGGCTCAGTGTGTGTGTGTGTGTGTGTGTGTGTGTGTGTGTGTGTGGGGGGGGGCACACGAAGGTAGCACCCTGTTGGCCTGTTACTTTGGTGAAGCAGGGAATGTATGCAAATGATGACCATGTTTAACTTTCATTTGGCTTTTATTTACTGGTTTGGCAAGTTTCTTTTGTACAATATTGTATCACGAATGACAGTCATAGTACAATAAGTGAGAAAGGCAGAGTGGTGGGAGGGAGGGAGGGAGGGAGGGAGGGAGGGAGGGAGGAAAGTGGGTGGGAGGCAGTGGATGTCATGCTAATCTGCTCGGGCTAAAGCAAATTCATCTCTGCATCATTGAAATTATGATTTAGGTGGTGATAATAGAGGTTGTGATGGTGATGATCAAGGAGCTGGTGGTAGGTGGTGAGATGATGATCCATCAATCTGTTTCTTTGGTAACACTGGCTGCAGCACTGCCAGACAACTGAACAGCTGATGTATACCCACAAAATTGAGTGTAAGTATAAATGAACATCATATTCCTTCAATATTATGTTACATAAATGTTAAATTATGGAGTGAAAATAACAAATAAGCAATGTACAGTACTGCACTGTACAATATTGTACTATCTTGAATGAGTCATAGTAGAATGAGAGAGAGGCAGAATGTTGGTGAGACACAGTGAGCGGGAGGGAGGAAGAGAGGAATGAAGGTGAAAGTATGATTTAGATGGTGATAAGGTAGTGGTGGTGATGGTTGAAAAAGCAGAAAGGTGGGGGCGACTTACCTTTCATAATAGTAGTAGATATTATTTCGTTAATTGGCAAATAGGATGTAAAAATTTGCTTTCGTTATATAGGAGATTCGTTCAAAGAATTAAGGTTCAACCAGGACTTACTGTACTTGTTGAGAGGCTAACTATAATACCAGTCATGCATCTAACTCAATCAATGTCTCTCTGGGGTGTGGTGATAACGTCTTGGCTGGCTAGGTTCATGAGCCGTGTGACTGGGTTGCGAGTACCCAATTACCCCGTTTACAAATATTTATGGCACTTGATACACTTGTTATTTATAATAAAAACAAGCATATATTGTTCTACTGCTTGTATGTTTTAAAATGCCCAAATTCAGTAGCTGCATCAAGTGCCATAAATATTTATGTATAAGCAAAGTGAATTTCTCCAGTCACAGTCTGTGCACTAACTGCAAAATTGCCACATTTTAGTTTTACAGTAGTGTACAGTACTTATACTGTATCTACTAATGTCAATTAAAGTTTAATACCTATAGATGATAAAAATAATAAGTGCATGACTAATGTTAATTTTCCAAGCCAACCTTTATAAAGCAATCCATTACATTAAAGTGCATCTGGTTGTAGACTGAACAGCTAATTCACCCACCGTGTGGCCGCGAAGGTAACAGCAGCACACGGAATGTAAGGTGGTCAAACTCTCAAACTTAAGGCCTAATCTTGGAAAGACAAACTGTACAGCATTTTTAATTCTGAAAACGTACCGATTTTTTAGTTTAACTAGATCGATTTATTGAGTTACATTATCATACATATTTCACGAGTGAATATTATCAACAAACATGACAGATTTATCGAATCAAATCATATAATATACAATAATCTATATTATTATTATAGGAATATACCTATTATGAGATAAATTGAAATGAATGAATTATAAGAATAAATTATTAATTATAAATAAAGTCTCCTCGATTTACGACGGGGTTCAGTCCCGACAACTAGATCATACGTCGAAAAGACTAAAATAATACATAGAAATTCTAAAATGGGTGTATCTTTTTCTTCTCAGTACTACAAGAACTCACTTTTACGCTTGCCAGCCATTTTAAAGGGAATTACAAACGAAAATTTTGTCTGTACACAGCGCGATCACCAACGTCGGGACTCGAAAATACCTAATGTGAAAATATTTTAAACGACCATGGCCGTCGTATGTCCGGGTTGTCATAAGTCAAGGAGAGACTGTATTAGGATAAAAACTACGTTTAAGTGCGCAGCGGTGAGGGCTGGCAGAGGAGGGAGGGAGGGAGGGAGGGAGGGAATGCTGTTTAGACCTCACCTCCCGCTCGTCAGCAATCCCTTTGTAACGACAGCATGCAATTCCACCACAATTGCCATATTATTTAGGTTCATTTGGTGCCTGGTTAATAAAATATTATTGAAAAATAACAGTACCCCAAAATTCCCAAACTCAATCCCAGATGAGCTATTGTGCCTTTGTATATTCCCGGTCTCGTTTTAAGAGCAGTACACAGCTGATCGTTCCTGTTCTCCCAAACAATGTTGCCAGCACTAACCAACTCAAGCACCGGATTTTTTTGGTAATTCGAGTGACCTAGAAACCCTTTTTTGAGGAATTAACGAGAGTATAGTATAATTACAAATAGAATATTTTGTGTGTTTAGTATCCGAGTTCAATGTGAAGTGATTACATAATTTGAGCATTTCTTCTTGAGAGAAAACCAAATTAAAATAAAATCTTTGCAAATGTAAAACATCTCAAAATGTCCATACACACAGGACAGTAGGATCTGCTAGTGCATCACTACCAGAGTTGCAAAGTAACCAAATAAATTTACTCTAGTACTGTACCAACTTTTACTTATGGTTTCTAATACTTTTACTCAAATACAACTGAAAAAGCAAAAATCGTTACTCATTACATGCCCCAAACCAGTAATATATTTGTTAAATTAATTAATTATTAACCATAGTAAAAGAGTTGTGGGTGTGGAGGGTATGGTATGGGTGGAGCCATGAAGGGTATGGTGTCGGTGGAGACCACGTGGTCACATACTTAGAGGTCTCGTGAGGTGACATCAGGTCAGGTGGCAGTGGCCATGACAGCGGACTTTCCCTTTGACGATCTTGTGTTCATTACCACTTTGACCACCCACCTCACCAAGTCTACCCTCTTATCCCTCCCTCCCCCATCAAATCCCCTCTCTTCTCCCCCACCTTTCTTTCAGGGGCTTATTCTTCACGTTAGACGTCGTTGCTCTTTGCATATACTGTAGCTGTACCTAAAATGAATTTCGAAGAGGTTGTGATTCTAAATTTCTTTACATAATTCCATCTTAAATATAACGCCTGTATCAACACAAATGTGAGAGAAACAGTGTATTTAAAACTGCTTAAGGGGAGCGTCCAGCTGAAGCATGAAATTCGTTCATAATTGATCATTCAATATCAATTTCCTGTCAGTAATTAAGGACACCAGATAATGATGCTATACCCCTGAATCAGTTCTCTCTAATCCCTAATAACTATTTCCCATTATATTCTTACCAACTTTCAAAATCCTACTTCTCGATAACTTCTCAATAAATTACATTGAAATTCATGTGGAGTATAGGTAACTTACTCCTCTTGAACAAAACAGATATTTCTGAATATCGCCTTTGTTTTTGGGTGCATGAACTTTTTTCCTTACTTAATTTTTTCCTCAAAATATTCATGAAGATAAATCAGCGTATAATAAACCAAGCCGAATGTAAAGAAAATCTGTATGATCAACCATTCTACTACTTAGTTTTTGTTTTATTAGAATCAGCCCATAAATGGCTGAGCCTTTGGGATTTGAAGGTTAGAAAAACTCATTTCATGCATAGCTACATAAATATTATGAATTATGCAATCAAAATACGTAAGCAGACAGCGACAGGCAACAGCTTTCCTCGGGCATTTTTCTGAATATTTTCGTAATTCTCTGATTTTCATCGTACTTCCAGCCAGACACTCCCTTGAATAACTAATTACCACTGCCTATCCCCCCCCCCCATCAGATGTTAAGTGGTACGAAAAATTCAGCCACTCCTCAATTAGAATCGAAAAGTGATATCACCACTGCTTCACCCCAATTAGAGGGACAGTTCACGGTGAGTCTTAAGACTCAGTCACTATGGAGGCAACATTCATCCACAAACTCAACTGAAGGAGCTTGATAGCTACTTGGCATACCCAAGGGATGGAATGGAGCTACTGAGGTCTTTCCTGGCATTATGTGACTTATATCTGAAGCTTAATACCCCACTAACTGCATCTGCTACTTGTTTTACGAAGCATTTTTTCTCCCCCCCCCTTTCATAGGAAAGTACCTCAGCTTTTATAAACCAGTCTAAGGGAAAACGGAAACTGATTTACAATGGGTTTTTTATGAACATAACCCTTCTGTAAATCAGGGAATACCTGTACTGTACATGTAAGTCAAAATATACGAATATAAAATACATAAGAATGATACAGCTATTTTTGTTATCCTAATGCATCTAAATCAATTATTTGCACAGTTTTTACTTATTCTTTCTGAATAAATATGAAGTAATTGCATCCTAAATGTATCTTGAATAGCCCTCTTATTTACCCTAGAATTTCTAGAATTGTTTTTACCAAGTCTAGAGGGTTTGATTTATGTACAAATGGCAACATTGTTAAAGGAGAATTTACAGAAATACAAGCAGTTACAGGTTTCTCCATTATTTTTATAAACAGGTGTTAATTTAATATTACCGGGGCTATGAGTGCAGTGAAAAATACGGAATTAGTACTGTAGGTATATTCAAGCAGAGAAACCATAATTATTGTATCCCCCTAACTGAGTCCGATGGTTGAAGTTTTGCTGTAGTACCTTTTCCATACTGTTCATGAATAAATAATGATGCCATATTGCCATTTAGGTTTTACAGACAATAATTTTGGAACTTACCCGAAGTCCTGAGTTCTGTAGGCATAATGGCTTAATCTTCCTCCTCCTCAACTGACTCCTCAGACTCTGATGGGAGAAAAAAAAATAAAAAATTACTCTGAAGCACAATACTTAGGAAGCAATCATTCTCCAAATCGATTTCAATTCTTATTCTTAAATATGGTACTAATGCAGTTTGCTTCGAAACATTTCCTTCACAGAAGTTTGCATTATCACATGTGTATACCAAAATGCATTGCAGCCAGAGTAGTACAGCACAACCTCATTAACAGATCACAGCACCCATACAATGTTACAGTATATTAATTTAGGGTAAAATTAATCTTTGTTTACTTACATATTAAAATTACAATATATGAAATACAGAAATCAAACATCAGAAATACTGTACAGTACAATGGATGCAAAAAAGTCTTGTTCTAGTTTTAAAATTGTACATGTAATACCAACACTCTAGAATAGATACTATATACAATGATGCAGTTTTCTCCATCTTGTATGCTGGGAAATTGCTTTGGCCGACACATGGTGGTTTTTTAACCCTTAGGCCCCAGGTGACGTTCCGGAACGTCTGACCGGCTCGCCCCGGGTGACGTTCCAGCACTCGCGCCTTTTCCCGCTACTGTTTAAATGCCCAACGTGGTTATTAGGTTCCCGTATCATACAATTTGCCTGTCACGCCACACCTCGGCCACAGGGAAGCTTCCTGAACGGAATTACCTTCTTTTGTTTGTTTCACTGTTTGTCCATTTTATCATGTTGTATCAAAGTAATATTGCTTAAAGCAGTGTAGTTGTATTGTAGTGTAGTATTACTGGAAAATAATGCTATGATTATGTTATAAATGTATTTATTTGTGGAATTATTATTATTTTATGTATTACTTACTTGCTCTACCAAACACAAAGACAGCCAGAGAGCTGGCAACAGACTGCTGTGTCGCCAAGCACTTTTTATGAAAAATAATGCAAAAAAAATTAATTCTAAATGAATTATTTATACAGGTTGACAATCCTTTATCCGAAATCCTTGGGGCCACAGGAATTTCGGAATTTTTCGGTTTTCAGATTTTTTTTTTTTTTAATGTGTATTAGTCCACCCGGGCATAGATCACTGACCCACATCAACCCTGGAGGATATAATAATAATAATAATAATAATAATTATTCATAGGTCTAGGTCATGTTTCTCACTTGATCTTTTTTTCATTCTTGTATTTCTTTATTATTATTATTATTATTATTTTATTATTACAGTACTCCTGTATTATTGTTATTTTTATTGATTTTATTACTATTATTACTATTAATGTTATATTATTTTATTTTGGTGTATTTTTATTAAAAATTTTATTTACTATGAATAATTATTATATCCCCCCAGGCTGATGTGGGTCAGTGATCTATGCTGGGTAATCCTATTTTAAAAAAAAAAAAAAAATTGCTCACCCAAAAAACTTTCTGTTTTCGGAATTTCGGATAAAGGGTTGTCAACCTGTAGGAGATAAGTATTATGATCAGTAAATATATGCATTATTGGCCACTTCGGACACAAAGACGGGCTAAAAATAGCCCTCTTATCTCCCTCCCTCTAACACAGTCAGAGGGAAGCTTCTTGGTAAATAACTTCTTTTGTTTGTTTATTTTCATTGTTTGTGTATTTTATCATGTTGTATCAAAGTAATATTACTGAAAGTTGTGTAAACGAACTTATTATGAAGAGTAATGCAAATAAAATATTCTAAATGAATTATTTATAGGAAATAAGTATTATGATTGGTAAATATATGCATTATTGGCCAACTCAGACACAAAGGCAAGTGATTACCCTAAGTGCGTAGTGACAGAGCGCCGAGATGTTTAAAAAAAAAAAAAAAAAAAAAAAAAATATATATTAATAATAATACGGTTGTACCTCTCTAGCATTACTGCTGGTCGGAAACTTCAGTGGTCGGGCGATTTTAGTTTGTCCAATAGGTAGATAGGCAGCTCATTTTTTTAACTTATCTGAATTATTATTATTACAGGAGTATTTTGCCCTCAGGCCCCAATGTGGGTCAGTGACCTATGGGTGGGCTAATACCTGTGTAAAAAATTAAGGTTTGTTTACATCCGGCAGTTCGGCTGCTCCTGCTTGTCTATACAGAGTACAACATTTAACCCTTCAATATATATGAGCAGTAAATAAGTGTTGCTTTCATATTCTTATGTAGAGTAATGATATGTTTCACATGTGCGACACTTACATACGCGCAGTCTCACTTTTTTTTACCATTAATGCTTAGCTACTTATATTGTTCCATTTATTAACATTAAATAACACTACTCAAACAACCATATTAATTTTTTTACATTAATTTTACTACAGCTAAAATCAGGGTCTTATTTTCTTTCAGTTTTATATGTAAAACCAATCAGTCAATGGTTTTGTAGCTTTAACATAAACAATGCCGCAGCCATCTTCGCCTCTAATATTCCACGTATTATTAATAAATTGTAATGATTGTTAATTTTGCACACACAAACATTAATTCAATAAAACAAATTCAGAAAAATTAATTCAAATATATATGAACAGTAAATAAGTGTTGCTTTATTCTTATGTAAAGTAATGACGATATGTTTTCGCAGGTGATAAGACTTACATACGCGATCTCTCTTTTTTTTCTTTACCATTCGTTAGCTACTTCTATTGTTCCATTTATTAACCTTAAATAACATTACTTAAAACAACCATATTAATTTTACTACAGCTACAGCCAAGGTCTTATTTTCTTCAGTTTTATATGTAGAACCAGTCAGTCACTGGTTTTGTAATCAACTAAAACAATGCTGTCTCATTTCCTCGTGTGTTTTAATATTCTACGTATTATTAATGAATTGTATTGCTCATTTTGCACACAAACATTAATTGAATAAAAGACATTCAGTTATAAACAATAATGAATCTTTTTCTACACAAGAGAAACGCACGCTGGTTTACACGATTATGAACGTCGCCTGTGCACGTTGGCGGGTCAGCCAAACCTGTTGAAATTCAAGTGTCCGCCGCAAAATTTTTATTTATTTATTTTTGTGTTCCAATAAAATATGTTAAGAATTAAAAACTCGCGAAATTTGAGAAGCTACTATACGACATTTAACCCGTCAATATGTCTTCAAAGAGACCATGATGCAGAGAAAGTGGTGCTAGTGCTTCCAGCCATAAGCACAAGTCACTATCTATCCAGGAAAAGGGTGAATTTCCATGGTTCGGCACCGGTCAGGTCCCGAGGTTGCCGGACTAGAGATGTACAACCTGTAATAATAATAATCATAAAAAAATAAAAATAAATAATAATCCACTTATTTGTCTCATCACTGAGGCGCTACGAAAGAATATAGAGGGACAATGTATAGTCTTACTTGCATCTTTTTATGGTTTTATCATTTATAAAGGTTAAAAATAATTTAGAAAAATTTATTTTTCAGTTTTACCTGGCGTTGGGGGTATGGGCAGCGGCACCATGGCCCGGGGCGTAAGGGTTCATGGAGAGGGCCACTTGACACCACCTGGTGGAGTGCCCGGCTCTAAGAGATTCACACGCACCTCTCCAGGTGCGCGAGTAGCATGGGCATGGGAGAGGAAGTCGGCCTTCTACACAAGCTTTGAGTTTTATCTATTAGCTGTTAAATGGTTTTTACGAAAGTTTTGTTATTTATTACTGGTTTTTTTCTTGCATGATCTGATTTTAATATTTTAAGCCTTATTTCAATTCGCACATATAACTTAAGCTGTTGTGTTGCCCTGGATGTAATTACCACAATGAATCACATAGAATCATCATCTTTTGGAAAAATTAACACCGATTCCAAAAGAGTACTTCAAGTTTTGGTACATATTGAACACCTTGTAAAAAAGAAGGACGAGTAAACTGATTACTACAGCCCAGATACTCCGGCAAAATGTCATTAATACCCATTCTTATAATTTCAATAAAAATTGCCTATTTTCAATGAATTTTATATCATTCTGCTATAAGGGAAACTCCTAAGTGTCTTTAAATCACTCTCACATACCAGGTTATTTAAAGTTAAAATTGAACATTTCTTACGGCACTGTTCTGGCTGGTAATGGACGTGTGTATGACGGATACAGTACATGACTAGTGATATCCCCATTAGCCGGAATAATTGGAGCAGAGTTCATCTGTTAACGAGAGATTTCCGGATTGGGGTAAGTTTTCCGAGTCTAAACTGCACAACTCGCATGGAGACACTATTGCATATCCCTGAAAATTTCTGGTGCTGTATTCATTTATGCAAACACAGTACATTTACAATACATTGTAAATAAACAAAATGCAGTACAGTATAGTAGTAAGCTTCTTGGTAATTTAAGTCAAACACATACCCTATGTCCATACTGTACTTAAAGAATTATTTATATATCCCACTATATCATAGCTTAAGTCTTTATATACATCTAAAATCACTTACTCTAAGAGAAAAGAAGAAATAACAAAATACCGTACAGTAAATGAAAATAAAAAAATTAGTCATCAGGTGAATGTAGTAGGCAGCTATCAAAAGGAGGTTACTACCACCAAAGAAGATATTGGAAGTATACTGTATTGTCTAATGTGCCTGGGTGGGCAAATCCCCACCCCAGGAAGAAATTATGAGACCTCGCAAGTTGGACGTACGTAACCAGAGGACTCGATTAGCAGATTCTGTCGTCTTGTGTTTGTGATACAGGCAGGCCAAATGGTGATATGATACTACAGGATGGCCTGTATATGAAGGGTACAGGTATTGGTGCCAAATTATAAAAAACAAAAACATTGTATCATGAATGAATAACGAGTCTGGAGTGGGTGACAAGCACTGGGCGAGAGGCGACCCTTGTGGGGGTCTGTACGGTCAGTTTCTCCCTCCAAGGGTCCTCCTCACACCACCACACTTTTCTCCTTTCTATGTTATGTAATGTAATACTTAAGCGTACTGAGTATGATGACACAAACAAATATTATATTAGGCTGTAAGTCATGTCATGTTCATTGGGTGTGCCTGCCCATATACAGTATATAGAGTATTGAGATGGAGGCAGATGAGAGACCCAGAGGAGGTTGGAGTGTATAAGGGGAACTTGTTTATAGGAACACCTGACTCCAGCTGACTGGCAGCGGGTTGTAGGCGACAGGTACTAGCACTGTAGTTATCCAGTTCATAGAGGCAACACCTAACCTGGTTTCTCTTGAGACTTTCAACACGTAAGTGTAACTGGTACTTATTGTGTACACAGGTAGTCAGTGTCCATTGCATCATTTATCAGGGTGACAACATAAAATATGGCAAATTAAGTACTCAGTGTAAGTGCTAGGATTAGACTAATTACATAGTCATGATTGTTATGTAAATATATATACATGTATTGGATTAAACATTTATGTATGATCATCTATGTATGATTTATTTGAAATACTAAAATGAATTGCATTCAACAAGTTTGACCGAGTTATAACGTTAGGAGTTTAACGTGACGAGTCTGATTAGCCTTTAAATGCTCAGAAAGCGTTTACAACAATGTTGAAGGGATACAGTACACTCATATTAATACAACATTCTGTATATAACATGTGGAAAAATGAATGAAATCAAACAACTCCTGGTAGTAGCAGTTTCCTCAAATTACTGATGAATGACCTATAGGAATAGAATATGAATTATATTAAGATATCTCCGTGAGCTGGAATTCCCCAATAGCCACTACCTGCCACTCCACTCCTATGCAGAGGTCTATGGAAAATATTGCCTTCTAATTCAGCTTGTCATTTAATTGGATGTCAAAGGACTAATTATATCTTATTTTTTCTACAGTACAGTATTTAATACATATTCTACATATTATCCATGATAAAACATACACCATAAGAGGCTGATCATACAAGAATATATATTAATGAATACAGATTAATAAAAACACTGGCAAACAAGGCATGGCCTCCCTCCCCCACACACAGTCTGTGGACACACTTGCTGCCTCACACTCGTTCTACTACCATCGTCGCTACTCCAGTATTCATCAAACGACTGTCGCTGACAACACAATAAGTTTATTAGTTATTCATTAATTAGTAAAGATATGTTACTGTAATAATGTGTCATTACCAATACCTGTACCCTTCACATATGTCAAGAACACACCCCAACATGACACACACACCACTCCCACACCCACCAACACCACACACCCTCAACACCACCCCCACACCCTCAACACCACCCCCACACCCTCCAACCACCCCACACCCTCCATCCACCCCACCCCTCCAACACCCTCCAACACCACCCTCCAACACCACACCCTCCCACCACCCCACACACCCTCCAACACCACCCCACCCTCCAACACCACCCTACAAACCTCCAACACCACCCCCACACACCCTCCAACCCCACACACACACTGAACACGTCACAGTAGATGGAGATAGTTAATGTAAAACTGCTCATCCTCT
>NW_024737097.1:13510902-13713469 GCF_018991925.1 Homarus americanus
TCCCATGTCAGAGGTTTGTGTCTACTGTTATGTGAGCTACTGAGCTTCCATGTGAACGCTATCTGGATGGGACCCCAACATTCAGAGGATTCACCCATACTGGACAGGTCTATCAACTAACCAGTAGGTGTGAAGTAGAAGATACTTGTTTTACTATGTTATTACTATTCAAACTATGAACAATCATTATTTCTACTCCAGTAATTGATCACAGCACTAAACTTGTACTGTAGGGGGGGCGGTAGAAACACGTGGTGAAGTGAGTCAAGGCCAAGAACGAGATTCCTACATCACAAAAGCTAAGAAGCTACTGAGAAAAGACTGGGACACTCTAATGTGAGTGAGTGAAAGATAAATAGATAAATATGAACTTGGCAACTTAAACTAGCCAGGCCTGCCCTTTTTTTTATTCAAACAGGCCCTTGAAAGATCAAAACGTCATGTGATGTGACCCAAAGCTCTACAGACACACACACCATAGGATGTGACCCAAGCTTAGGGAATAATTACCAAAGATACTGGGAGTGACTGACAATTAATGTTTATAGCAGATAGTTTAAATGCCACCTGGCTTTCAGCGAGTGGTGACCCCACAGCTGGAATTTTGACACAAATTCAGTTTAGTTCTATTCAGGATTATAAAATTCAAACTTAGATGAGTGGATCAAATAGACATATTCAGTTCAACTTGAAATTCGTTCAAATTAGGCAAAGTTCATAAAAGCAGAGTTCAAATTAACGAGGTTCTACGATACTGTACATGTCTTCTTACTTCATATACTACAGGTTCCAGTTGGCAATTTAAATTTTTGTTGGACTTGTGCAAAGCATTTGTCGATTTACTTATGTTTAAATTTTTGTTTTTTTTATGGGGATTAGCCCACCTGGGCACAGATCAATGACCCACATCAGGGCTTGGGGGGCAGAAATGTAAATAAAAATAAAAATAAAAATAAAAATAAAATAATAATAATAATAATAATAATAATAATAATAATAATAATAATAATAATAATAATAACAATAATAATAACAACAATAATAATAATTAATAATAATAATAACTAACAAAATCTAATAAAAAATAGAAATGAAAAAAAAATATATGAAAATAATTAAAAAAGAAAAAGAAAAAGAAAAAACCAAGATCAATACAGTAGTAAGAAACGATCTTCAGTGGTCCCTCGGTTAACGAATTACCTTCTATAAAAATCTTCAATTCGGTTAACGAACAAAAATTTGATTAACGAAATCCTTACGAACATCACGTTTTGTTGTGAGCATCAGCTGATGGGCTAGTCTGCCAATTCAGTATTCTGTTCTATATTTACATTCATTTCCAGTGGAGTAAATATCAATAAAGTTGTGCTCTTGTGAACATCTATTTTGTTGGTGTCTTGAATATCTTTGCATTTTTCATTGAAATTAATGGTCATTCTGAAATTTAGTTAACATATTGATAATATATAGTGCAGTGTTGATTTAAATAAAATAATCTTGAATTACACCTAATGAACTTAAAATTTTATTGGTGAAATGACTGCATCATGCATGGGTCCCCTGAAAGGTGATTTCTCCTCCATCCCCACTTCCTTCTCTTCTCCCTTCTCTTCCACCCCCACTTCTAATTACCATCATCAACCAGGAACCTTCTACATACACACCTCAAAGTAAGTGTACTTTACTGCATTTTTTGTATTTACTTTGTATGTACTTTTTGGTGACCTGGAACCATTTACCCAATATCCCATTTAAACAATAGATTCGGTTAATGAACGACCTTCTGGAACGAATTGTGTTCGATAACCGAGGGACCACTGTACAGTATGTAAGTTTAGTGTTGTCAAAGTAAGGGAAACAATTGAGACCCTGCAACTGTGTGTAAATGAGGCATAAAGTCAGATCAGCAACCTGGGACTTGGTCACAATTTTTGTGATGCCATATGGAAGAAGGGTCTCCCATTAGACAATACATTATGCTTCCAATATCTTCCCCAGGCAGTAGTACCTCCCTGTTTGATAGCTGCCTATTACCTACTACCTGTAGATAGTGGAAACAAGTCTAAGTAAAGGTAAACCTCGATAAACGATGGGGTTAGGTTCCAGAAAAACCCATCTTTAAGTGGAACATCAAAGATGGGGATCATTATAATATGGGGTTCAATGAAATACACTCCCAGCCAGTCCCCAAATGCACATGTATCACTGATGAAAAATTCCTACACTTTAAATCAATAGAAAACAATTAAACAACACTCACCACATCATGAAGAACAAGCCTGGTTATCATCAATTATCTCCTTCGAGGCTACGGGGACTCTTAGGTGGGGTGGAGATGTCACTCAGACTCCCACAGTCCCTGGGGAATCTCTGCTGTTTCACAGTATCAAGCTTCACCTCAGACACACGTTTGTCTTGGATGCCTTAGCCTTCCCAGACATTTTCAAAGTTACACTGCTCACTTCAGTCACAAAAACAGAGCAAAAGCACCAGTCATAAAAAGAGTGAACGATGACGATGTAAAAACAATGATAGTGGCTGACACTGCTCACCATTTTCACAACAGAGGCAAAGCACTTTACAGTCACAAAAACAAAATATCACTTCAGTCACCATAACACAGTTCAGTCTAAATGTTAGTGCTGTCCTCTCACTGGGAAAAAATTGTAGAGGCCCCTTTACTAGTGTTTACAGGGGCTAGTCATATAATCATTCCACTTATCATTATCTTTGATATATTTGTTTTAATATTGTTTTAATTTTATTTCTTAGTATGTTTACTATTGAGTTTCCTTGTCAAATGTAAACAAACAAGGCTGCCAAATTGCACAAAACCTGATGGGCCCCTGAAAATGCACTAGTGAAGGGGACTGTACATACAGCCAATGATGCCGAATGACAATCGTGGAACTATATGATGACGGAGATGCGATTGACATAGTACCAACCAAGCGCAGGACTGTAGCGAGTCAAAATTTATTATCATGGCTGACAAGTGCAGTGAGATGCTTGGTGCATAGGGTTAAGAATTGTTTCCTTATAATATGTCATTGAATTGGTGTAGAAAAATATAATTTGCATTGCTGGAATCCTTACAAGACAGCGATTAATTTAAGTAGATAAAACCCATAATTTGCACTAGATAAAAAAAATCCAACCAACGGCTATCGTTAAAGCAATTTTTTTTTAAAATCATATATAGCGAGATGTCTTAATTCATGACCAACGTTAATAGCAGAATATTGCTGAACGACACATCGTTTATCGAGGTTTACCTATACAGTACAGTAATATATACAGTATATATATATTTCATGTAGATCCACAATTTTAACGAGGACAAGATAAATCTCGACACGCAGTACAGTGATCCCTCGGTTAACGAACGCCTCGGTTAAAAAAATTACGGTTAACGAATTACCTTCCATAAGAATCTTCAATTCGGTTAACGAAATTTTTACGGAATCATGTCAACATGTTTTCGCTTGCTCACAGCTGGAATATTAGTCCGCCAATACAGTAATCGGTTCTAGGGCTTAAATTTGCTCCCATTTGAGTAAATATCAAGAAGGTTGTACTATTCAATAATTTTCCAAGTTTTATATTAAATTTTTTTTGTCATTTTAACACTTATTTAACATAATTGCAGTACAGGAAACTAGTTTTTGGTGCGCCAATCAGCCACTTGACTCACCCACAAAGGCGCCAGTTTGTATCTCTGGTCAGTGGAGGTAACATCTTAGTTTGTGGCTCTCTTGAACATAAACTATTTTTACATTTTTACAATACAATTATTGGTCATTCTGAATATATTTTACATATTGACAATATATAGTGCAGTGTTGATTTAAAGAAACTAATCTTGAATTACACCTAGTGAACTTAAAATTTTATGGGTGAAATGACAGCATGAAGCATGGGGTGATTTCTCTTCCACCCCCACTTCCTTCTCTTCTCCCTTCTCCACCCCCACTTCTAATTCCCATGATCATCATCACCAACCAGGAGCCTTCTTCATACACACCTCAAAGTAAGTGTACTTTACTGCATTTATTTTTACTTTGTATGTAATTTTCGGTGAGCTGGAACCAATTACCCAAAATCCCATTGAAACAATGGTTTCGGTTAACGAACGACCTTCTGGAACGAATTGTGTTCGTTAACCGAGGAACCACTATATTAGAGAAATGCAAGGAGTATGTACAAGGCGAGACTACATAAAGGAAAAATTTTGTGGACACCTATAAATGCAACCTATTTTGCCCACATTTTCTGAGCTGCAAAGCTTCAACTGAGAAAATTAATAATTTTTTTTTCTTTTTTTAAACTAATTGGTCAACTCTCTTACTTTTATAATAGTGTTGTAATATGCATAATATTTTTGTATTTATCTCTTGAAGCAAAATAATTAATACCCTTTTAATTTTTCTGCTGCCTATTACTATCCATTACAGCCGTTTGTCTTGCCTACTTGCCTGTCTTATTTAAAGACTTTAAATACCTAAGCATATGGGTTCTACTGATCTAACTCAGGTGGCACAAACCCCCAGGATTGACTACAGTACATACATGTCGAGAATTCAGGCCCTGTAATATTAGCAACACAATTTGTAACTCACCTTCTTCAGCATTTTGTAGCCATTCTACAAACTTCTTTATCTGATCTAAGAATATAGATTTTCCTTTGGTTGCATGGCCATCCTTATACCACTTCAGAATCACCTCTTCTGACATTACTTCCGCTGAAAGAAAATATAAATTTTTTGTTGGTTCACAATTTTTATTTTTCAGATAACCAAAATATACATCTAATAAACCTATATACCCTTAACTGGGTACAGTTAAAGCACTGGTTTTTCACCCAGCCATCCACTGGTATGCATGGACATGGGAAGTTTGTGCCAGACCATCTTCACTGGGCATACCACCAGCAGGCAATTAAAAATAATGAGAATCCAATGTATGCTCCCTATCAAAAACAAATAAACATACCGTTTATGTCAGCGTATACAACGGAATTTGAACCTTAAAAAATCTGCCCAAAATTAGGAATAAAATCCGAACCTCTACGTTCTGTGGTTTAGTGTGTATTAAAATAATAAAAATATATTACAAACCTGTCTAACATACAGTAAATACCATAAAATAACAACATACTAAATGCAGGTATCATCACGCACCGCATGCCATTTGCAACTGCCGCCGAAGTAAACGAACAGCCGTCTTTAAATACCGGTAAGGTATTTAAAGACAGTTTCTTGGATAGGCTCAAGCAGTAGCACTCTCTCCGGGTGAACATTATATTAATATCCAGCTACCATAAAACCCCACCATGGCTCCAGATGCTAAACAAAGGAGATATGAAGCTTGTTTTAAGCTGAAAGTGGTAGCATATGGCAAGTCACGCAACAATTGTGCTGCTGCAAGAAAATGCGGTGTAACCGAGAAGATGGTATGAGAATGGAGATTAAAGGAACACTTGCTAAGGAGTATGCCCAGGAAGAAATGTGCAATGAGAAGAGGCACTGCACTCTGGCCGAACCTAGAGAAGCATGCAGTAGACATGGTCCGTGAGCAGCGTCAAAATGGGTATGTTGTATCAAGAAACAAAATATGTATTTGGGCACTTAAATGGGCTAAAGCAAACCAAGAGCACATCAAAGACTTCAAAGCCACTGCTTTATGGTGTAGGCGTTTATGGAAAGAAATGATTTAGTACCGAGGCAGAAAACAAAAATACTGTAGCACAAAAATTACCAGCAGATCTTGACTGTAAAATTACTAATTTCCATCGCTACGTAATACAACAGCGTAAGACACACGGTTATCCATTAAGCAACATCGGGAAGATGGATGAAACACCTATTAGCTTCGACATGGTTGGTAATCATACTATTGATACAAAGGGCACAAAAACAGTGTTAGTGAAAACAACAGGATATGAATAGAAACGATTTAATGTAGCACTTTCATGCATGGCAGAAGGAACCAAGCTGAACCCAATGATAATTTTCAAGAGGAAAACAATGCCAAAAAATCAAGTTCCTGGCTGGAATTTTTGTTCACGTCAACGAGAAAGGGTGGATGGCCAACCAAAGAATAAAGTTATGGATTGATCATGTATGGTGTAAGCTATCTGGTGGCTTTCGAAAACAGCGAAGTCTCTTAGTATGGGATATGTTCACGAGTCATTTAACAAAGGGAACAAAGACCAGCATGGCGAGGAACAGCAATGACATTGTAGTTATTCCTGGTGGATTAACTTCAGTTGTACAACCACTTGATGTTTGTGAACAATGGAACGAGTGGACGATTAGAGGCAAAAAGTCTTGTACAAAAGGTGGGAATATGTGTGCTCCTGAACTGGATGTACTGTGTGATTTTGTTGTCAAGGCATGGAATGATATTATTGTGGAAGCAGTCATCAAGTCTTTTAAAAGGATGAAATGTTGTGGGAGGATGAGAATGAAGCAGAAGCCACGTCATCTGATTCAGAGTTTGATCCTTATGATGATACAACAATAAATGTATCAGGGTGTACTTGAAGAACTTATGATGGCAGATGTTGAAGGTTTTTAATACAAGATGACTGAAGTAATAATCATTTTATTAAAATGTGCTAATAAAATGTTTAAGTTATTGGGTAACTTGATTAAAAAAAAAAATTATATATGCTGTGTGTATATATATATATATATATATATATATATATATATATATATATATATATATATATATATATATATATATATATATATATATATATATATATATATATATATATATTAATAAAAAAAATTAGTCAATACATATCAAAGTGATAACTGTGGTAACATTCTGATATGTTCTTATTTCCACCATGCTATGTGTACAATTCCAGATGATACTAAATGTTACATAATACTTCCTGAGATAAATGTACTCTCAACTGGCTCAGCCATGTTAATATTAAGATGTTTATCAACTCGGTATCTGTGATCTGGCTAATAAACGGTTTTAATAACAATATCCAATATCCTTTCCCCCAAAATTGTCCAGACTTTCGAGGGTTTACTGTATTTATGAATGAATGGGTATTGGTCATGTAACAACAGATGTGTAGGAACACATTTCTACACCCGTGGAAAGCTATTGTACATGACATACACACAGAACTTTCAATTCTATTCAAGAAATTAATTTTACATTCTAATCCATTCACTCATAGAGAGATGATAAATCTTGGTACAGTTTAAAAGCTCTGAACTTCCAGCAGGGTACAGGCTCCTTGATCTGATTTTGTGTTTGCAGCAAACAAAGGAGCATAGACACGTAGATGCTTCAGTGCTTGGTCAGCTACAAGTTCCTCCTTCTTATTCCATTCCACTGCATCCATCACACTTGACCAGATCTAAAGAAAGTCCCTGAATATTACACACACAAATTATCATTAATATTACCCAAAAGCAGAAATGAGAGAGGTCACTTTAGAGGCGTAAGAAATAAAATGACAAATTAGTGGAGATGGTGCAGACTTCACTAAAATTTTAACATTTAAGCAGGAGCCACAATTGTCGCAGATTTTTATATAAATAGTACATCCTTACACCGAGCCTATATAACAATGATAGAAAGCTGTATAATTAATTTTTCTTCTAGCAGTGAAGCTTTACTTAATTTGCAAGTGGAAACAACTTTTTACTCAGATTGATGAATAAATTTTGAGACTTAACTGATCTTTCCACATTGAGAGGGGACAACAAAAGGTAACCCCATAGCCAACTCCTCGGCAAGTGTGTGCTGAAACCATTTTATGATCATCAATACCTTGATTGTGCAGCCCAACAAGTTCAAAGGCTCTAGGCTGCACCTTTGATCCAAATACTAATATCTAACTGACTATTGTCAGTTAAATGAGGATCAGGAGGTGGAACATACATTCAGGAAGCACCTCGATGAGGGACTAACAATCCAAAAACAGACAAATTATATTTTAGTGCTGAACAGAGGTATCTTCAGGGTTATGTCATCTCAATGACCAGGAGCAAGACACTTAGCCTGTCCCCCCCAAAAAAAAATCAGGATTGGTTTCATGATAATGACTGCCTTCATTGACTGGAAAAACAAACCAAAGTTGCTACCTTCCATGTCAATGCTCCAGCACAAACTGCAGGTAGTGAAGCATGTAAAACCCCAAAATTAACCGAGTGATACCAAATGCAAAAATTTTGCAATTCCACCAATTATCTATTACCCACATACAAACGGCATGGCCCCCTGGACTCGCTTGACAGTAACACAAATTAAAGGCCAAGATGGAATCCTTCAGCACTGGAAAGAGCACTACTATTCCCTGCTCAACCAAAACCATGATGTGGAGTTTGACTACTAATAGGTTCCTTAGTACCCAAATAGGGTACACTACACCTCAACGTCTCTCTCTCCCCTACTACTACTACTACTACTACTACGATCATCCAATTATGATACAAGTTATTAAGGCTGTCATCTTTGACGGTGAGCCGAGGTGACTAGAGAGGCTGATACAGGTCCGGCAGGGTCGTCCACAGAGGAGTTGCCTCACAATGGCGATGAATTTTGGCGGGCAGCCAAAATGGCTGAGGGTCCACCAGAGGGTTTCCCTGTTGACTGAGGTGAAGGCCATGTACAGGTCACGATGCTGTTCTCTGCACTTTACCTCTATCTGGCACGCAGCAAAGATCATGTCGGTGATGCCAAGTGATGGTCTAAAGCCACATTGAGATTCTGGGAGGAAGTTTTCCACCTCAAGAAGAAGTCCGTTTAGGAAGACTCGAGCGATAATCTTGCCAGCTACAGACAGCAGCGAGATTCCGAGGTAATTTTCCAGTCTGACCAGTCTCCCTTGTTCTTATAAATATTGACGACAGAGGCGTCTTTAAGAGCTTGGGAGATTTCCTGGTAAACAAAGGTCCTCTTGCTTCATACACTTCATATGAGATTCCATCAGGCCCAGAGGCTTTGTTATTCTTCATCTGTTTGATGGCAGTAGCTACCTCATCCAGGGATGGAGGATAGCTGAGGTGGGCCAGCTCTGGATGCTGAGGGACCTGCTGGGTAGTCAGGACATTCACACGGTGTTTCGGTTGAGCAGCGAATGGTAGTGCCCTTTCCAGCGCTGAAGGATGCCCTCTTCGTCTTTAATTAGGGAGTTACCATTGGATGAGTGGAGGGGGATATGCCATGATTGATTTGCCATTAAAATGTTTTAGTGGAATTCAAAAATTTGTGCTTGTGTTGATCTGTAAGTTTTTGCATTTCACATGCTTTATTTTTAACCCAGTCGTTCTTTAGATTGTGAAGTTCACGCTGGGCTGCTGCTTTCTTCTTGCAGAAGGTATAAGCTTTGGTCCGAGACTGAGGGTTGTTCTGACAGTCAGTTAAAACAGCACATTTATCGTCAATGAGATCATTGATTTCCAGGTCATTTTCATCAAACCAGTCCTGGTGTATTCTTTCAATCTGACAAAGGGTTTCTCTGCACGTTTTAGTCATGACTGTGTTGAGAATACCTCATTTGGCATTGGGATTAGGGTTGTTTGTTGTTTGATTGTTTATCAAGTCCATGTTCGAGCTGCTCTCTGAAAGCTTGTGCTACCGCTGGATCCTCCAGACACTTCGTGTTAAAATCTCTTCTGGATGCTTGCTGCCTTTGCCGTTTTGGGGTAATGTGAAGTAAGAGTTTGACTGACGAGCTGATGATCCGTGTCGCAATGGTCAGAACCATGCACGGCTCGGTTGACAAAAACATCTCAGCGATTCTTTCTCTCTGAAAATGATGCAGTCAATAAAATGCCATTGTATGGATCATGGGTGTTGCTATGAACACTTGAACTTGTCAGCCTGCCTAAACAAGGTATTGGTGATAGTGAAGTTGTCTGCACCACACTTGCTCAGGAGCAGGCAGTTGGGATTATACTTGCCTCGTCCATTTCTCTCAGGATAGAAGTTAGCACTGTCAAGGTTGGCATAAATGGCCTCATTGATGTCATCCTCTGCATCCAGTGTTATACCTAGCCAGCTCTTTTGCCACAAGGAAGGTTCTAATTTCACGACACTCATTTGTGCCAGTATCTGACATTTCATGCAGCAGCCATAAGAGGTTGTATAGTTTGTTTTTGTTTTGATCTGTGATGATTGCATTTTCTACCACAGTTGCTCAGTCAGGTTGTTTCTTTAGGCAGGCTATGTTTAGGGAACCTCCCCATGTGGGGGTAAGCAGAGTGGCTCCACAAAAGAGCTGTTCAGTCACACAGGCAGGACTGGATTGCACTGCTGCCTAGATCCCAGTGCATAAATGACCATCTTATCTATGCCACCCATGTGCAGAGTTGTGACTAGAGACTCCCAGCAGTCATCTCTGCCTGTCCCTGTCACCATAGGACTTTTGATAATGCTGAGAAATACAAGCTGGAATGTGGCTGTGCGTGAGTTGGTTTATGTGGTGAGGCAGGAGTGGAGGTTGCAACCACACATCTTGGCTCTCCCTTTTCCTGACCCAGTGGTTGAAGTGTACAACTGGGGTGAGGGAGAGTTGCAACAGACTGCCGATAGCCCACTTTGTTGGGTTTCGCCTTCGTCCGCCAGTGTAGTTGTTGGGTTTCCATGTTGGTTACCTCTTCCACCTGTACTGTCATTGGGGTCTTGTTGGAACTCCGTAAGCATGTCTGCCTGATGCGAAGCTCCACATGATTTTTCTTTAGGGGTTTACTCGGATAGCCTTAAACCTACCAAGGTTAATCCGCAAAGCAGCAGGGCAGTGGTGGACTCCACATAGCAGTGGACCTCTGGGGCCCACTGCTGCTCTGAGATAGCCTGGGCCATAGGCACCCAGTTACCATGTGTTGCTACAAGGAGGCGCAGCAGGAGTCATGATGGTGAACAGGCTGTGTATTGGCAGGGGAGGACTTATGCAATTTGCTTCCCTATTCACCACAAGCAGTAGCTGAAAGTGAGAGGAAGCAAGCAGTGTTGTCACACTAGAGACATTACACCACCCTGTGTGCCAGACATGGGGCTGATTACACCATTTTATTATGATAAGGATTTTGATTAATAATCACAATAAATGCTGATTATGATTATATCCTGAATTTATAATCATAAAAAAATGATTATATATCCTGATATAATCATAAAAAATAATTATTAGTTCACTTGAATAATAAATCTTGATGATTATGATTACCATATATGATTATGTTTACAGGGCTAGCTAAAATCTTTATTATATGATTAGCATACTGGCACCTTATGATAGTGAGCTTCTTGTTCTCAAGGTTGAAGCTTTTTATAATCTCATTGTAAGTATTCTCTGCAGTGTGAGCCTCTGAACCTTCTGCAGGCTAATATTGCTGCCCACAATCAGCTTGTATAAGAATGGAGTGGTTGGAGTGGAATGAAACTCCCAGCCACCTGCCATTATGTGTACCAAACGCATACAAGTCTGGTACATCTAACTGTAGCTGCTCTTGTACTCAATACCAGCTTGCATTTAGGTTTGTTGAAGTAAGAAAAACAAATTTCATGGAATAATCACACTATAATCATTGATTATATGATAATCTAATTTGGTGATTATACTGTAATTATTTTTTAATATTTGATCATGATTCTTAATCATCCCAAACATATTACATAATCATCTTAGGAGATTATAACTATTTGATTATGATTAATCAGCCCCATGTCTGCTACACACACCCGTATCCTCGCTAATCGCAGAGGTTAGGTTCCACAAAACTACGTGATAAGCATCCCCAAACTGCCGAAAATATACCCCCAAAAATGTGTAGGTACACTAAAAGATATAATACTAGTAACATACCTTTACTAATTAATGAATAACAAATAAACAATGTACAGTACTGTACAATAATGCATCACGATACTCATTGTAGAATGAACGAAGAAGGGCAAGTGTTGGCGAGATCCAGTGGATGGGAGGGAGGAGGTGGGAAGTGGGTAGGCAGTGGATGGGAGGGAGGAGGAAGGTGGGAAGTGGGTGAGATGCAGTGGAAGGGAGGGAGGAGGAAGGTGGGAAGTGGGTGAGGCAGGGATGGGAGGGAGGAGGAAGGTGGGAAGTGGGTGAGATGCAGTGGATGGGAGGGAGGAGGAAGGGTGGGAGTGGGTAGGCGCGGTGGATGGAGGGGAGGAGGAAGGTGGGAAGTGGGTGAGATGCAGTGGATGGGAGGGGGAGGAGGAGAGGTGGGAAGTGGGTGAGGCGGTGGATGGGAGGGGAGGAGGAAGGTGGGAAGTGGGTGAGATGCAGTGGATGGGAGGGAGGAGGAAGGTGGGAAGTGGGTAAGGCGCAGTGGATAGGAGGGGAGGAGGAAGGTGGGAAGTGGGTGAGATGCAGTGGATGGGAGGGAGGGAGGAAGGTGGGAAGTGGGTGAGATGCAGTGGATGGGAGGGAGGAGGAAGGTGGGAAGTGGGTAAGGCGCAGTGGATAGGAGGAGGAGGAAGGTGGGAAGTGGGTGAGATGCAGTGGATGGGAGGAGGAGGAAGGTGGGAAGTGGGTGAGACGGTGGATGGGAGGGAGGAGGAAGGTGGGAAGTGGGTGAGATGCAGTGGATGGGAGGAGGAGGAAGGTGGGAAGTGGGTAGACGCAGTGGATAGGAGGGAGGAGGAAGGTGGGGAGTGGGTGAGATGCAGTGGATGGGAGGGAGGAGGAAGGTGGGAAGTGGGTGAGCGCGGTGGATGGGAGGGAGGAGGAAGGTGGGAAGTGGGTGAGATGCAGTGGATGGGAGGGAGGAGGAAGGTGGGAAGTGGGTGAGATGCAGTGGATGGGAGGGAGGGAGGAAGGTGGGAAGTGGGTAAGGCGCGAGGTGGATGGGAGGGAGGAGGAAGGTGGGAAGTGGGTGAGATGCAGTGGATGGGAGGGAGGAGGAAGGTGGGAAGTGGGTGAGATGCAGTGGATGGGAGGGAGGGAGGAAGATGGGAAGTGGGTGAGGCGCAGTGGATGGGAGGAGGAGGAGAGGTGGGAAGTGGGTAAGGCACGCAGTGGATAGGAGGGAGGAGGAGAGGTGGGAAGTGGGTGAGATGCAGTGGATGGGAGGGAGGAGGAAGAGGTGGGAAGTGGGTGAGGGCAGGTGGATGGGAGGGAGGAGGAGGAAGGTGGGAAGTGGGTGAGATGCAGTGGATGGGAGGGAGGAAGGTGGGAAGTGGGTGAGGCAGTGGATGGGAGGGAAGGTGGGAGTGGGTGAGGCGGTGGATGGGAGGGAGGAGGAAGGTGGGAAGTGGGTGAGATGCAGTGGATGGGAGGGAGGAGGAAGGTGGGAAGTGGGTGAGATGCAGTGGATGGGAGGGAGGAAGGTGGGAAGTGGGTGAGATGCAGTGGATGGGAGGGAGGAGGAAGGTGGGAAGTGGGTGAGATGCAGTGGATGGGAGGGAGGAGGAAGGTGGGAGGTGGGTAAGGACGCAGTGGATAGGAGGGAGGAGGAAGGTGGGAAGTGGGTGAGATGCAGTGGATGGGAGGGAGGAGGAAGGTGGGAAGTGGGTGGAGACGTGGATGGGAGGGAGGAGGAAGGTGGGAAGTGGGTGAGGCCGCAGTGGATGGGAGGGAGGAGGAAGGTGGGAAGTGGGTGGGAGGCAGTGGATATCATGCTAATCTGCTCTGGCCATCACTGAAATTATGATTTAGGTGGTGATAATAGAGGTAGTGGTGGTATTCATGGAGCTGGTGATGGAGGGGGAGATTGTGTAGGTGGCGAGATGATGATGTGTCAATCTGTTTCTTTGGTAACACGGGCTGTAGCACTGCCAGACAACTGAACAGCTGATGTCTACCACAAAATTGAGTGTAAGTATAAATGAATGTCATATTCCTTCCACATTACATTACATTAATTTTAAATTATAAAGTGTGAAAGCAGAAAGGTCGGGGAGGGTGTGTTGCCAAGCGCATGCTTATCCTTGTTGGGAACATCCGAACATTCAAACAGAGAATACACACGTCTTCGTAACTTGACTGGATGAGGAACCTTAACACTTCTTTTTCACAGGTGCATTCATGATACAATATTGTAAGGTACTGTACATTGTTTATTTGTTATTCATTAATTAGTAAAGGTATGTTACTAGTATTATATCTTTTGGTGTACCTACACATTTTTGGGGGTATATTTTCGGCAGTTTGGGGATGCATCTTTGGGGTCCTGGGATAAAACTAAATTTTCCCAAATGTTGTGTTTTAATATGTAAGGTCTTGCTTATCACGGTAGTTTTCTGGAACCTTTCCCTCGCGGTTGTGAGGATACATGTATATAAAGTGTATATAGTACATATATATGTGTGCAGTGATATCTCCGTCAGCTTCATAACTTTTAACTATGCCTTTCTGCCAGTTAATACATAATATAAAATGCACATTTCACAATATAAAATTTACTTACAGCAGAAACTATCTGAGGTTCCTGGATGTTGTTCTTTTTTGCAATCTCTTGTACCCCTACTATGATGTCCCTGACTGCAGCACCCTCATTAACCTGTTGCCCCAGGTATGTCTGTAGCTCCTTTAGGCTGGTGTCTCTTTCCTGTTGAATACATAATAAATATATGAAATTGTTTTCCTAAGCTCGTGCCACTGGCATGTAAGGTGTTAACACTTGAGTGACGTTCTGTCCGCCTACAGTATTCTTGCCACTTTTTTCTTTTATAATAATTATTGTTGTAAAAGTTGATTTTTTATATTTATCTCATCGGGGGGTTTACTGCCAGCAGCACCCAAACCCGGGGCTTAAGGGTTAATCAGAAAACCTAAATGCTTACTTTTATTGTCTTGAATAAAAGGTTCAGTCAGACTGAAACACCAGCTTTTACATATAGTATTTCAAGAAGTGTAACTATTAAGTAACATTTCACATTCCATCAGTCCCAAATATGAGAGTTTAAACACTATTTCAACACACACACACAACTAGTTTTCTCATACAAAGGCGAACTACTGCTATGGAATTTGAATTTGCTTGAGTATCCAGAGGAAGAGTGAGCATAATTGATGCAAATCATAGGCTGAGAGACACAAGTTCCCTTTACACGAAAAACTTCTAACAGTAGTTGTCTTATACCAAACGAAGAAATTAACATACTCAACAGACTGATACACTGACATTAGATGCAACGAAAGGCTGAAAATCAAACTGGAAGATGGAATTCGGGGAAATGTCCTAGCGTGGATAGAAGACTTTCTACATGACCGCAAGCAATGTGGTGATTAATGCACAATCGTCATCTGTACCTGTAACAAGTGGGTCCAGGGTAGTGTGGGCCGCTGTTGTTTGTTTGTTTATAAATGATATGCCTGACGTTGTACACTCTCCATACAAATGTTTGCGATGACGCCAAGTTATTTTGGAAATTAGAACCAAGGGATGTGAAGAGCTGCAGAAGGACCTCTGTGGGCTCCAGGAATGGTCAAGGAATGGCTGCTGAGATTCAATGTCACGAGGTAGAGGATGCACCTGGGGCGTACTAACGGTAAGGAGGCTACATGTTCCAAGGGATGAAGAAAATATCTATTGAGACTGTGTGAGGACCTAGGTGTGTATGTTGACAATGAGCAAGTTCTCGGCCATTGTGAGAAGAAGGTAAATCAGGCAAATAAATTATTGGGTCTTATAAGAGGTCGTTCAGATATCTAGACGGTCCGTCTCGTGCGATCTTCAGGGTGAAGTGCTTCCCATCTGGAGTACTGTCACCCATCTGGTCCCAGATATGCTAGGGACTGTCAGTTGGTTGAAAATGTTCAAGGAGGGCCTGGCTGGTGCCTGCCTGCATCTCAGCTACCCCTGAGATTGGGCGCTGAACTTGGCTTATACTACAGACGGGCAGGGGGACCTAGTTGAGGTTTATAAGCATCTCAGGGGCACTACTGTTGGGTGTCCTTACTTGAGCTGGCGGGCCGCCCGGGTCACAGCTCAAGATTGAAACCAATCCGGAAGTGAGGGCTTTTGGGTGAGGGTTGTAAACTCTGGAACAATCTACCAGAAAGTAAAGTTGTGGACGGCACCAGTGAGCTCTTTTTCAAGAGAAGACTTGACCAACACTGGAGCGGGTTCAGGTACATTCAGGAGCCGGTGCATGCCCAGTATTTGCCAACAGTGCGTGACAGAGACGTGACCGATCGCCCGGGCGGCTAGCGAGCCGACCTTTTGGTGAAGAATATAAAGGAAAAGAGTCGTGACCGATCGCCCAAGCGGCTAACAAGCCGATCAGTGGCGAAGAGGATAAAAGTAAAAATAAAATTGCAAGAAGTGCACCAATACTACAGGTATCACTGAAAATCAAATACCAATAAAAACAGAAATAATTATAAGAAGGTCCTGTTTTACATGCATTGTGTGTTCTAGAAAAAGTGCTTTTTAAGTCAACCCACTAAATAGGGCCAATTTTGGCCTGACATTGTTGCCCTAAAATTTTCAACTCTAAACCCTGAAACATGAATGCCAATGCGATACCTCCAGAATTTGGAAGAATGTGGCTGATAAAGAAAATTATGAATTATGATCAGATACCTCCAGAATTTGGAAGAATGTGGCTGATAAAGAAAATTATGAATTATGATCAACTGTACATCTTCCTGCCAACAAACTTAAAATGCATAATTTACTGCAGTTGTACTTTTATCAACTGGTTTCATACTAGTAGACAATACAGTTATGTTCAGCAACAGGGATTTTTTCTTCAAATACAGCAAACCTTCTCAAAACTGGATATTCCCAATAATATCCATCTTTATGTTCGGATATTTGGAAACATTGTCTGTTATTTAATACCAAGTGCAGCGGCTGACAATATTTACACCATGGTGTCAAACTACACAGTTTACAGAAGTGTTAAGCAATAACATTTCCTTTAATCATAAATAATATACAGTAAAATCCTGGAGTCCCAGACTATTTAAGCCACAGTGATGTCGTTAATCAGACGTCCATAAAAGCAGAGGCACAACTGTTCAAAAAAGCCAGTATATTACACTAACACAGATTGGCTTATTTAGGCTCATAATAAATTAGTTTAAGTAAAATAATTAAACTTATAATACACTTTCAGTAAATTCAGTTTTCTATTTAAAGGGTCAATAGATGTAGCTAAGGTTCTAGAAGCTTTCAGAACGACCATGATTTTTAAGGTTCCCGAGTTCCAACGTACATATGTATGTGTCATGGATGGCCTTGAGTAATGCGAGATGAAGTGGAAGTGTACAGTATATCTCTGGCAATGATGTGGATATGTTCACAAAAATCCACTCTTTCTCGTGAACTTCATTGTCATAGGTAGAGTTAACAATAAGGAAAACGGACGAGTTTCCATTCCGACTTCAAAGAACATGTGTATACTATCTAGATGCAAAAAATCCAGCCAAAACCATGAAGGAAAAGCTCAATGAAAGCTTAACACAACCGTCATGATTAGACGCTGGCTACTTGGCCAGCTCAACACCCACCAGTTGCCATAGCAACAGCTCGCCCCCAAACTCCGCTCCCCCAGCTCAGTCTCCTAACTCATGTGCAAAGAAATGTTTATTCCCTTTGTGTATTTGCCCTTATGATATCTATTTCTTTGACCTTTTTTCACTATATGTATGCAGGATTGTGTGCACATGTAGCGGAGTATTAAAAATGAATTAAGTTACATACAGTGAACCCTCGAAAATCGGGACTAAAACGGGGGAGTACCTGTCCGGAAAAGCAGATTGACCTGGTTTTCCAGTGAATATTAATGATAAGAAAACACCAAAAATACAGTACTAATGTAGTGGTAAACAAATTACAGTATATAAACCATGCATTTACCTATCATAACATAATAAGAAACATTGTATAATTACGAGTGAATGAAATAATATTCCCGCAAACAACAATTGTCAACTCTGTTTATGTTTCCCACCTCCTCAGGGACCTGTGTCCAAGCAACTGACGGGTCAAGCAGCACCCTCGCGTCTAAAATGTTCTTTGCCGAGGCTGGTTTCAACGATTTAAGTATCGGTATAACTTCCACAACATAAAGATGACCGGTGAAGCTATCAGTTCAGATACAGTTGCTGCCAAGCCATTTCCACCAACAACGGAGGAGGAGCAAACATCAACGGAGGAATCCCAGTCAGCAGGAGAAGGAGGCAGCCGCAGTCTCAGTGGCTCCCCACCCTCCTCCTCCTTCGCTCCACTACCCACCACACACTCGCTCTACCACTACTACCTATAGGTGAGTACCAATACAAACTTAGTACTGTAGATCTATATACTATTTTCTATAGAAATGACAATGATATTCTGTGTATGTAAATTTTTTCCTGGGGCAATGGGAGGCTCAGGAAAGTAACTCACGTATTTTATCTATTTCTTACGGGGAAAATTGATCCGCTTAATGTTAATATTATTACTACAACTTCGGCTGTCACGCTGCCACGTGTGTATAGCAGCCTCGTTGTATCCCGCTCAATTTGTGTATTAAAAAGGTAAAAGTTTTACAATTATTACCTGCACTATGTATTATTTTTGTCGGTTCAACTTAAGACTCAATCGACTTACAACCTGGTTGTCGGAACGGAACCCTGTCGTAAGTGGAGGAGAGACTGTATACTGTAGTTTGATCCGTTACTTTTTGTATAAAATTTTCTCATAAAAACTCACTGTATTCGGTATACTGTACACTTTCACGTCATCCACTTTTTCTCGCACTGCACAAGGCGATTCATGCCACACATATTTACGTTAGGATCTTAAAAAATCTTCTCTGTAGTTCTGAAAGCTTCTAGAATCTTAAACTTTACCTACATCTATTAACACTTTAACCCTTAAGCCCCAGGTTAGGGTGCTGCTGGCAGTACCCCCCACACGGGGTTAAATTGAGAAAAAAAATCAACATTTCCAAAAATAAATAAGAAATAAATAAATAAAAAATAAATAAGAAAAAAATGGCGGGAAAATAGGCAGACGTTCTAGAACGTTACCCGGGGCCTAAGGGTTAAATAAAAACATGAATTTACTGAAAGCAATTCAAAGTATGATAAATTTACGCAAACTAATTTATTATGAGCCTAAATAAGCCAATCTGTGTTAGTGTAATAAGCCGACTGTTTTGAACAGTTGTGCCTCTATGTCGTTATGGACGTCTGAATAACGGATTCTGTCTGATTAACGACATCACTGTGGCTTAAATAGTCTGGTACTTGGGATTTTGACTGTATTGTTAAAATAATACACATTCATCAAAGGTAATAAAGAAAAACAACATTTAGGTTAAGAAAATACAAAAATTATTGGTGGCAGGCAGTAAAATAAAAAAATAAAAAATAAAAAAAAATTACAGCAAACCAGCAGATGCACCCAAGAGTAATTTTTTTCCCATGAAACTCGCCTTACAAGGTAAGCATTTTGATGGTTGGAAATTGGGTAAAGGAAACCTTCCCACTAATGGAGAGAGTATGCACAAATTAGTCCAGCATTGGAAAGGTTTGCTGTTCTTTGTTGTCTAACACTCACTCATTCTATTCTTCCTATTATGTCCCATTAGCATCATCACACAAAGATACACACTTTACTTATGCTTGTCAGAGAAAAAAATGTTGGCAGGGATTCCTTTCAATCTTTGACACTGCATCATGCAACGCGTTACCTTAGGGTGTGGTTGTTGTGTTGGCGACAGCTTCTATACCTTTAAACAAATTCAAGCCTAGGTGGCCCTTGGGCCGGCCATCCTCGTTACACAAGAGGCAACCATTAATAGCTTGGTATTTCCATCATCAAGTTTTAAGACCATCATTTATGAATTTCTAGAAATAATAAAGTTCTCTCTGACATTTTCAGGAAAACCGAGGCTGTGTTGGTGTTAATGACATACATTATAATACACAGGATGTCAGAGGCCATTATCAAACTAAACTATCCCCTCCTAACACCTCGGATGGGAATTTTTAATACAAAATCCACACACACAACAGCTGCATTAGTGGGTACAAAATTTGGAGTTCATTAATGTACCAGCCACATTTATTCAATTGCTGGGGATGCCATGTTGCACAAACGCAATTGTATCAGAGAAGATTGATCCTCCCACTTCAAATGTGAAGTAAACCTATGCTATCACTCTCTAGAAGTTTTAATATTTACAGTTTCTAAAATATTCACATATATAGTTATTAAGTTCAATTAATATCACTCACCAAGCTCCTGTAGATACCAAGTATCTCTTCCAAGCCCTTCTGCTGGAACAGGTTCTTGAAGTTCTCATCAGTTCGTTTGTTGGCCTGTAGGAACTCCATCAACCTTGAATCCAAGCCAGCTTTGCGAAGCAGGGATCGCACTGTGTTAATGTCCTTCAGGTTCTTTGCGGTCAAGAGGACCTAAAAATTAAATAAACAAGATCAAAAAATTTTAGGTTTGTTTTTCATCCATAAATATAAATATCTGGTCACCTCTGAGCTGTTGTTACTTCCTGAAGATATAAAACTATTATTGTACTGCATGTATTTCACTTTTGTTTATTATTGGTTTAAAATGAATGAATGAATGGATGAGTGAGTAGCTCAAGTTTGTGACCAACTCCTCGAGTTGCTAGGGTCAGGAGTCTTATCTTCAAACCTATTTTTAGTAATATGTAGTCACAGCGTGAAGGATGCTGTTCCCAAACCTTGTTGGTATGTCCAGGTGTTCCCAAGCAGTCCCTCAAAGTTCCCAAGCCTAGGCTCTTGAGTGTTTAAGACAAATTCACACTTCCTAAGCTCACCTGTGCTTCCCCTACCTGGTCTTTTACCATAAAGCTACATAATGAGGACTCCTAGAAAGAGAGAAGATCATGCAAGACTAATTTCTCCCTCTTCTACACCACATACCAAGAGGCGCTCAAGTTCACCAACTCTTTCAACGCTCTGATCATCACCATGACTTCAATTGTCAGATTGGGACAAAGCTACTACACCACCCACATTCTTGGACTACCAACACTACCAACCATCACTAAGATATAACTCATCAACCAACTTTATCAGGAAATGTGACTACTGCCCTGTAATAAAGCAAATGACCAAAACTAAATAAAATTAATCCTTCAGGCCAGCCTAATGAGTGTAAGGACTCACTGGTCAGATGATTTTAGATGATTGTATCCAGCATACAAGGACCCCCATATAGAAAGGGTCAACAGTAGTAGAATAACAAGTACTATACAAATTACATCAAAAGCTTTTCTTGGGGTAGCTCTGACTTTGCAAACTTATGAAATTTGGTATGGTTGAAATCTCCATCTAACTTGTACTAACCTCACAAAGAAAATCAGCAGCAAGGCCATCCTTCACAAGATGATCCTGTAACAGAGTTGCTAGCACCTTAGGATCAAGCAGGGAGTCACTAGTCCATATAGCAACACAACGAGCCAAGCGGATGCGGTCACCTTCTCTGAACCCCTTCAGATACACCAGGACCTGCATAAATAAATTTATTTCCATGAAAGACATTGAAGCAATAACTATATATAACTATATCAAAATGAAAGTTCTATGACCAGAGCTCTCCAATAACTCATCAAAAGCATTAATGAATGATCAAAAAATCATATATACTGGATACCTTTTTCATTTCTTCATAGAACA
Organism: Homarus americanus; assembly: GCF_018991925.1. Classification (NCBI taxonomy): domain Eukaryota; kingdom Metazoa; phylum Arthropoda; class Malacostraca; order Decapoda; family Nephropidae; genus Homarus; species Homarus americanus. The sequence continues at coordinate 13,532,510 of NW_024737097.1, forward strand.
TTTTCTCCAAGTATTTGTAACGCCTCATCAACCTGGTGAAAACCTGAGCATAACCCCGAAGCGTCTCATAAGAATCATCTGGAGCCCCAAAGACACACATATCCGTGCGTACTGGACCACTGTCAATGCCATCATCGGAGGTTCCTCCGCCTGGAGCTGCAAGATGTAAATATTTAATGGCTATCCAGATGGCCAGACCTATAGATTTAATATTCACATCCACACCACCACACAAATACGTCCAACTGCAAAGCACTCTCTATGAAACTACTTCTAGTATTTACTATTAACATACAATAGGACACATAAGAATACAAACAGATTCAAATTAGTGGGGGAAAAAAGGGGCAAATATTTGGCCATACCATACTTTTAAATAACAATACCCCTGTACCTGAAGTCAGAGGATAATAAAATACCTTTGAAATTTACCCAATGTAGAATGTAAAAGAATATTATATTCTGCAGTTACGTAAAGAATAATGTAGCTTCTGATGCCAGAATAATGTCTGCTTTAAAAGATTTTCTGACATTTTATATAGTTTCAGCTAATTTGTATAGAATAAAATGAGGCATCCATAGATCTTTTCAAATTTTTCTTCATATTTATTACCCCATAGTATATGTAAACTGATTTTGCCTTGCCAAAAAACTTGTAAAACAAGAAATCTTTTTTTCATTTTGTTGTAGAATTAACACTCCATGTGAATGCAGCTTGGAAATGAAGTGGAAATGAAGTAAGTGTTCACCATATTCCTAAAAAATTTAAAAACATTAAAATCCTTTTTTGATATTTTTTCTGCACCTCTCCCATAACACCATTCAGTTGTCAAAAATCCAGATTTCAATCAAGCTACTAATCCATCCTGTGCATACTTATAGTGATATCCCCATTGGCTGGAACAAATGGTGTACAGTACAGCACTTACGGAGCCGAGAGATTTCCGGGTAACCAGACGACTTTCTGAAACCCGGAATAAATCCTTATTCCCGGAATTATTTCTGGTTATTGGAAAAAGTTTCCAAGCGTCTAAACTTCGCATCTTGCACATAAAGACACTAGACCACATCTCCAGAATGTTTCTGGGTGCTGGGTATGTTTTTTGAGTCTAAACTACCGGAGTCTGTCAAAGCAGTTATAATTAAGTTATAAACTCAATTTCTTTACTTGAATAATCCAGAATAGTTTATCTAAAAGTTTGGTTAAATAATTACATTTAAAAACTAAAAATCTATGATAGCAGCATGAATGAAAATGTGTTACAGCAAAGACTGATATTTTCCACTCCCATGGAGCTATGGGGGATTAGTGGATCTCATGTAATTGACCTGACCTGATGCAATGTCAGGAGGAGGTAGGGTGGGGGATTAGTGGTCTAATATTACTGACCTGATACAATGTCATGTTACCCATTGTTGGGTGGGGGATTAGTGGGTCTCATGTCCTGATGATGTCTTGAATAATGACAGAAGCTTAAGTATTTTGGGGAAATTGGGAAGTGTATGTATAAATGAGCAACGTCGTAACCCTTCAACATTACCTTACATAATATTTTGAAATGTGGAGTGAAAAAGCAGAAAATTGTGGGTGATTAGAGAAATGGAGTGGAAAGGAGTGGTAATATGCACCAGCATTACCAGACGCTCCTCAACAGCCTATCTTTAACTCGCCACCATGCAGTCGCACACTTGCAAATTTGTCATACAATAATATCCTCACTCTGGATACTTGCTGTTTTAATTCCTGTGTTCGTGTGTGTGTGTGTGTGATGTTGGGCTGTGCGGATGATGTTTGAGTGTGTGAATGGGTGGTTGCTGTTGGAGGGTGTGTGTGTGTGTGGGTGGTCGCTGTTGGAGGGTGTGTGTGTGTGGGTGGTCGCTGTTGGAGGGTGTGTGTGTGTGGGTGGTCGCTGTTGGAGTGTGTGTGAAGGGGTGGATGTTGTTGGAGGGTGTGTGTGTGTGTGTGGTGGTTGGAGTGTGTTTGTGTGGGCGGTGGTTGAGGTGTTTGTGGGCGGTGGCGGAGGTGGGCGGCGGAGGTGGGCGGTGGCGGAGGGTGGGGCGGTGGTGAGGGTGTGGGGCGTGGCGGAGGGTGTGGGCGGTGGCGGAGGGTGGTGGTGGAGGTGTGGTGGCGGAGGTGGGCGGCGGAGGTGGGTGGTGCTGGAGGGTGCGGTCTGGGCGTGCGGGTGGTGCTGGAGGGTGCGTGGTTCATGCAAGGGTGGTGCTGGAGGGCATGTCTGGGCGGCGGGTGGTGCTGAGGGTGCGGGTGGTGCCGGAGGGTGCGGTGTTGGAGGGTGATGCTGGGGTGATGTTGGGCCACTGGGCGGTGGTTGGAGTGTGTGTGTGTGTGGGGCGGGGAGCTGGAGTGAGGAGTGAGTGAGGTGTGTATGCTGCAGTGTGCATGGGGCGTAAAGGTATGCTGTGGTTGGAGTGTTTGTGTGGGCGGTGGTTGGAGGTTTGGGCGGTGGTTGGAGGTGTTTGTGGGTGGTGCCGGAGGGGTGCGGTGGTGCGGAGGGTGGTGGTGCTGGAGGGTGCGGTGGTGCGGAGGGTGCGGTGGGCGGAGGGTGGTGGTGCTGGAGGGTGCGGTGGTGCCGGAGGGTGCGGTGGTGCCGGAGGGTGCGGGTGGTGCCGGAGGGTGCGGGTGGTGCTGGAGGGTGCGGGTGGGCATGTGGGTGATGTTGGGGCCACTGGGCGGTGAACCTTTTGGGCGGCGAGATGGTAGGTTTGCTCGGTCAGTTTTCTCTAGGGTGACTTTCCACCTACTGTACCTCACTCAAGCATCTGCTAATTGTGATAGGGAGATGAATTTGATAGCATACTAATGATCCTTAATAAATTCTCTACAAGACGTTTCCAAGAAGATACTCTTAAACAAAATATTTTGATATATAATGATGGGAATTCCATTCTTTTATATAAAAAAGTGTTAGAAATGTTGATACCAGAGTCAATAAAAAGTTCTAATTAAGTTGGACACACCATTTTTTATCAAAATAATCCTGAAAACTTTAACTAAAAGTTTGGTTATATAAATATACTATAAAAACAAAAGATCTACATGATGTGGGAGTTAGTGGAGCTGTGAGTTACAGCCAAGACAGTGTGGTATGTTCCACGAGTCTAAATGACATCTCGCAGGATCTGTATTCATTTATGCGAACACCACTGTACTGTACAATATTGTACATACTGTCAACAAAATAATGTATACTACTGTACTACTCTACTGTATATAATGTACTCGCCAGAAGATCCTGTCATCTTTAGCCTACAGTAGGCAGACACATCACTTTACTGACTGTAATACATAACTATCACACCTTAATACTTGTGAAGGAAGTTTGGGGGAGGATTATTGGGTCACTTTACTAGCCTGACCTGATGCAATGTCAGGTCACCCAGTGTTGGGGAGGGGGTTAGTGGGTCTAAGCCCTGAAGATGTTTTGAATAAAGATGAAAGCTAAGGTATTTTTGAGGCACGAGGCTATTAGCAAAAAAAAAGTGTAAAAAATTTATTCACAACATTTCTGATGACGTTATTTTTCCCCAAACCTGGAATCGAGATTTTTTTCAAGAAATATTCCCAGCAAATTTGAAATCCGGTTTTTGGAGTTACAGGTAAGAGGGATTCCAGCTAATGGAGATATTACGAATACTATTTCCTTTCAGCCTTGAAAATTTCAGAAACATTCATACACACTAAAACTATAAGTAAAATCAAATCCCTAAGTTCAGTACAGTCTTTCCTCGACTTACGACGGGGTTCCGTCCCGAAGACGAGGTCGTAAGTCGAAAAGGCAAAAGTAATACTGTACATAGAAATTCTAAAATGGGTTTCTCTTTTTCTTCTCGGCACCACGAGAACTCTCACTTTTACGCTTGCCAGCCATTTTAAAGGGAATTACAAACAAAAATTTTGTCAGTACACAGCGCGATCACTGACGTCGGGACTCGAAAATACGTAATGTGAAAAATATTTTATAGGACCATGGCCATAGTATGTCCGGGTTGTCGTAAGTCGAATATGTCATAAGTCGAGGAAAGACTGTACTCAGTTTTAAAGAATAAAAAATTAATTCTAAAGGGAAGAAGCTTCTAGATGTAAATAATTTATAAACACAATAAAAAAGAAAAGATAAAATACTCACTAAGGATGCCGCCAGCAATTAGTATATCAAAGAGTGTTTCTCCGTATGTGCGATATTTAAGTTTAGACCCTGCTTGGTCAAGGTATTTGTTGACAGCTTCTAGATCTGAGCCAGCTTCAATGAGACCCTGGAATGTGAAACATGAAAATTTATCAGTGACAACATTTTTATTTATCTATTCAACATTTCATTAGCTCCATGATATCATGTTGACTTCTAGTTTGCACAGTAGGGGGAGGGGAGGGGGGCATATTCAGGATTTTTATTTTGCGGTCCTCTATTATTCGCGGATGACACCCTGGATGTACCCAAGAATGTTTGTGGGTAGTTTTAAAGTTGCCAGCATTTTTGCGACTGGGACAGGGAGCCATTTGTTCTAGAGACAGTAATTTACTTTACCTGTATTGTAAATATGTATGTGTGTCTACACACACACACACATACAGTATATATACAATACAATGCAAATATACAATCAGAAACAAATTTATTAAAAATGTGAATCTACCCTCAAGTCCTTAATAAATAAAGCACAGACTTGAGGGTCGACTCACATTTTTAATAAATTTGTTTCCGATTATTAATTGTGAGTATTTTCCCATTATTATTTATTTGTGTGTGTTTTGTTGTGTGTCTACACACACACACATTTATATATATATATATATATATATATATATATATATATATATATATATATATATATATTTTTTTTTTTTTAATTCTTGAATTGATAAGTGGCAGGGCTGAAGTTAACACTTTGTTGGTTTTGCTTTATTGTAGAAAAATATAGTTTCACAGGTACTGAGTTCAGTTGAGAATATATTGTACTTTCTCTGCTAAGGTAAGTGTCTTAGTGCACTTATAGGAGAACACTTAAGTGAGGTGTTCTCTGGGTAACAAGTGATACGAGTCTCTGTCACTGACCCAAGGAGAGAGCGAACAGGCCTCGAGAGGAAACGTGTCAGATATGATGTTGATGGCATGCGCTGAACTCAGCCTGCCCTCGCTTGCTCCCCGAAGGAAGTCACCTCAGCAATTCATAACATCAACAACTGAGTCATGGTTGAATAATTTAATGAATAACTACCAAGTCATTGTTGAATAACTTATAATTTGGTATTACAGTACTGTATACATTTGGGTAAATATTTATATAATACAAATGGTGCTGTTTCACCCAAATCAACTCCAAATAAGCCATTTTTAGGTAAGTGTAACAAGTGTTTTCTTGTTTCCTACGGTACATGGTTACCAGCATATACATGGATTAAGCACACCTACAGTGATTTATTTCCATATATTATATATACGCCGCGAATTGACAAAACCACGAATAACAACTTAACACTAACTTAGTGCACTTCTGTATACCAACAACTGACCAGCCACAGCAGCAGCACTCATCCCCTCTTAACTTACCTAATAATAAAACTTTCTTTGTCAAGGTCAGCACCGACTTATGCCTTTTACATTTCACTCCACTAGCGCTGGCACTATGCAATCTTTTAGGAGCCATTTCACACAAACACTAACGTTTTGAGTACAACACGTGATGCTGCATGGGGTGACTCGTGATGCAGGAAAAGGCTTCAGTATCACAAGCAGCTTCAACATTAGGTTCAGTAACAGCTTTATGGAAAGCTACAGCTTCAGCCAGTTGAACCTGATGACTTCGTCATCTGAGTAAAAACTCGCACAATAGTCATTGTCTGTCCTATGTTTTAGACTTTACCACCATTGGTGAATAGAATTTTTGGTTTACATTTGTAAATATTATTTAAAACATATATGAACAGTAATTAAGTGTTGCTTTTATATTCATATGTAGAGAAATGACGATATGTTTCCACATGTACGCACTTACTGTTCATACATTGGCGTTCCCAATCGGTCTCGCTTTATTTCTTTACCATTAGTGGTTAGCTACTTCTAGTGTTCCATTTATTAACATTAAATAACACTACATAAAACATACAAACAGGTATTCAATTTTTTTTAAATTAAATTCATTACAGCTACAACCAGGGTCTTATTTTCTTCAGTTTCTTATGTAGAACCATCGTCACTCACGAAAACAATGCCGTCTAGTCTCCTCGTGTGTTTTAATATTCTTAAGTATTATTTATGAATTGCATTGTTCATTTCACATATATAAACACTAATTCAATCAAATGCTTATTCAGTAATGAACAATAATGAATCTTTTGTACATATTCTTAAGATAAATGACGGTTTCCTTGAGTGCGCACGTATACATTGGCGTTCCACTATGTCTCACTTTCTTTTTAATATCAGTGGTTACTTCTACTGTACATTAAATAACATTAATTAAAACATACACATTTTTTACGTTAATTTTACTACAACAAGGGTCTTATTTTCTTGAGTTTCAGGTGGATAACTGCCATAATGGGTGTAAACACTGACAACAATGCCGTCTCTTATCCTCTTGTGTGTTTTAATATTCTACGTATTATTAATGAATTGCATTGTTCATTTTGCATATAAAAAGATTAATTCAACCAAATACATATTCAGTAATTAACAAAATGAATCTTTTGTACATATTCTTATAAATATAAACGACGCTGTGGTTAGCTACTTTTATTGTTCCATTTATTAACATTAAATAACATTACTTAAAACATATACAGTATATTCATTTTTTTACATTAACTTTACTACAGCTACAACCAGGGTCTTATTTTGTTCATTTTCTCGTGTAGAACTATCGTCCCGGTCTCCCGGCTGTAAACACTAACGAAAACAATGGCGTCCCATCTCCTCTTGTGTGACCATATTATTATTCATTTATATTGTATAAGGTGCATTCAGAAACATTATTTAAAGAATATAGTTTGCAATTTTCATTAATTGTATTGTTTTGGGGAGAAGAGGGTAAAAAGACACAAAAGATATGAAAAGATCACACTAGGGAACTCAGCTCATTATTATTGTTTTATTTTCATGGTAATTAATGATTCACGATACGATGATTCACCTTACACTGAAATATTGGAGGACACATTACTGTCGTTATTCGAGGCCTTACCGTGTGTGTGTGTGTGTGTGTGTGTGTGTGTGTGTATACTCCTCGACTTACGACCACCCGGACAAACGACGCCTAAGTCGCATAAAATATTTTTCAAATTACGTATTTTCGAGTCCCGATGTTAGTGATCGCGCTGTGTACCGACAAAATTTTTGTTTGTAATTCCCTTTAAAATGACTGGAAAGCATAAAAGTGAGTTCTCATGGTACTGAGAAGAAAAAGAGACACCCATTTTAGTTTTTCTATGTATTATTTTCACATTTTCAACTTACGACCAATTCGACTTCCGACCTGGTCGTTGGTCCCTAACCCCGCAGCGGAAAGACGCCCAAACAAGAAAGCCTCAGCTTCCTGATCGTGCACCTCCTCCTCCCGACTCTGATTCCGACATGGACGACCCAATTCCTGCCGCTCCCAGCTCTGACCTCCCTCTGCCTCCCCTTCCAAAGCGTAGGAGAACTTGTAACTCCCCTGCCTTCATCGTGATATTCATCAGTGGCAAAGGAGAGAAAAATGGGCTCTACACAAACAGCCAGCAAGGAATGGCGAGTGTTCATCTATTTCTTTATAACTGTTGCCATTTTTTGCTTGTGGGAATATTAATTCATTTACTCTAGTAATGATGTTTTTATTATGTAATTATAGGAAAACTAATGGTTTATATAATTTGTTTGTCACTGAGCCCATACATTTTCACTGACTACAAAATATGTTTTCCTCCCATGCGTACCCCTGCCATCTCCCATACGTACTGTGTGCCTGGCTACGTCTGGCAACGGAGGCGGTTAAGGGGAGTGAGTGACTGCTAGTTAGTGTGTCATCTACAGTTGTAACTCTCCTCACTCCCTGCCATATTTCACTGGATTTACTGTTATTAATAGTGTTTACTGATAGAATTGTGCCTAACAGTGATTATCATGCCATTGTAGCTAGGTTAGCTCATCATTGTAACCACCAGGCTACTGGCCAAGCTTTGAGGTGGGTTTTTTTTTCAACTCGTATTTTTGGGCAGATACAGTGGTCCCTCGGTTAACAACACAATTCGTTCCAGAAGGTCGTTCGTTTACCGAAACCATTGTTTCAATGGGATATCGGGTAATTGGTTCCAGCTCACAGAAAAGTATATACAAAGTAAAGCCAAAAATGCCTTAAGTCAGAAACACTCCTAAAATTCCCTTAAATCACTATACAGTGGGGTATGCTATAACGAATCTAATTGGTTCCAGAACCTCGTTCGTTATAGCATTCGTTTGTTATAGGATTAATCAGTTCCAGGCCCCCAAATACAACCACTTAACACTGAAAAATATAATATAAAATTGTAAAAATTGTAAAAAAGTGCATAAATATGCATCTAAACCCCTGAAATAAAGAATATCATTAATATTTGTAATAATAAAACTAAATTAGAAAAAAAAAAAATTAAATTATGTTCGTTGTAGGAGTTTCGTTCGTTATAGCATTCTCAATTTTATAGGTAAAACCGTTCGTTATAGGAATATTCATAGTAGGATCCGTTCGTTATAGCATACCCCACTGTATATATCGTACATATACACTAGAACTCTTAAATCACTACTGTAATGTGATACAGGTGATTAATTTTATCTCTTGTGCAAAATATATGATGTTTATATTCAAATTATTCCGTCTTGCGAGGATTTCAGCAATGCAAATTATATTATCCTAACTTTAGTCTGAGAAATTATATAAAATAAACACCTTAAAGCCTAAAGAAAATGCCAAACTTTTGTCTGGGAACGCAAGGAGGGAGGGGGGGCCAGGAGCGTGGGAAGAGGGGGGGAGCGGGAGGTGAGGTGACAGATAGTGTCTGGTGAAGTATAATTTGTTTATTTATTTGAGATTTTTGTTTTTAGCTCATAAAATTCATAGAAATTACCCGGCCAGAATATAATTTACATTGCTGGAATTCTTATAAGATAGTGATTAATTTGAATATAAACAAGCTAAAATCTGCATTAGACATACAAATTTTAGATCTAATTTTAGAATTTTATTAGGGAGAGCAAAAATTTTTTCTTTTGTGCAAAATATATGACGTTTATATTGAAATTACTCCCCGTCTTGCAAGGATTTCAGCAATCCAAATTATATTATCCTAACTTTAGTCTGAGGTATTATTTATTTTTAAACCTGTAAACCTAGTGCTTTTCCCCAAACATTTCTCAGGAAGGTGGGGGTAGGGAGGGAGGGGTGACAGTGACATGTTTGACAGTTGGCACCTGTGGTGTAAAGTATTTAGTTGTTAATTTATGTCCTTTAGACTGAGTTTTTGTTTTTTTTGCTTATAAAATTTAATGGAAGTGACCGGGTGAATTTAATTTGCATTGCTGGGATTCTTATAAGATAGTGATTAATTTGAATGTAAACATAGAAGAGATCACTGAATTGGCTGAGTACCTCCTCGGCTTAACAGCTGATGTTCAAAACAAAACGTGATTTTCGTAAGGATTTCGTTAATCGAATTTTTTTTCGTTAACCGAATTGAAGATTTTTATGGAAGGTAATCCTTTAACCGAAATTTCGTTAACCGAGGGACCACTGTATATACATAATCTTCTGCATTTATTTTTACTCATTTACATGCACACACCATCTAACAAATATTGTGAAAAAGTATACAGATTACACCACAATTACCAACACCCATCATGTTGGGTTGGCTAGATGGTTACGAAAGAAATTCTGTAAGTTTGATCTACGTATCAACCCAGCTGGCACCATATGGCAACTCGACCAACTCAACTTTAATAACAAAGCATGGAGTTGACTTGAGGGTAAATTCGCATTTTTTCTACATTACATTTTGTTGACGTGTTTCTTATTTCAGTATTTGTGAGACGATGCCCCCATTATTATTCATTTGTATGCATTTTAATAATAACAATTATAATTAACGGTTTATTGAAAGAGCATGGCAGCCAGTAGACTGAAAATATACAGTTACATATTTGGGGAATGGGTCACTTGACTGACAAATAATACAAGTGATACAAATATGATGTATAATAACAAGGTGAGGAGAAGGATATACCACAGGGCATTTCAACAAAGTGACAGTGCAAAAAGGTCAGACTGACTGGGAGTGAATACATACACTGGCTGATTACGATTGTTGATAATTTTTATAATGGTTGGGACTAGCCTGTTCTTATAGCATGTGTATGTGTGTGTACACATATATACAAGTAAAAGAAATAACTGTCCTAAGGGCAAACACAAAGGGAATATACATTTCTTTGTGCACAAGCAAAAATGCCCCCCGCCCCCGCCGCAAAAGTTATTCGGGGATTTGGCGATTCGCCGCCATTTTTGAGAACCTAACGCCCCCGAATTTGCCCCCTGTACAGTATATGCAACTAACCACTTTTTACAGCTTAACACCCCTCTAATAATATTCTTGGCTGATTATAATCTGGCACAGTACTACACAACACAGATCGTATGCAAAAACAGCAGTAAGTGAAAAGCTTGTACAGTAATAACTCCGTTAACATGAATCCCCAAACCCTGAACTTTCCGATAGCCGGAATTGAAATTTTCTCGCGAACGATTTCGGAAAGGCACATTTTCCGGAAATTCCCGAGAAAATTTTCCCATTATCCGGAAAATTCCGGGGATGTTTTTTTCCCCGGGTTTGAGAGATGAAAATCAGGCGCATTTTCTGGAACTTCCGAGAACATTTTTCCGTTACCCGGAAAATTCCTGGGAGGAGGGATTTTTTCCGGCTTTGAGAGCCGTCTCGTTACCCGGAAATCTCTCATTCCCGGAAATGCTCTGCACCAATTGTTCTGGCTAACAGGGAAATCACTTGTACAATGGCAGCAGACAATGAACTAAAAATATCATGATGCAAGGGTTTGAGGGGATAGGCTGCAAGATATATCAGCCAATCATAGGTATCCCATGTAGTCACATGACGGTAGAGGTCAAACATAGCTCACGAGCACTCTGAGCTACCCACCCACTTAGCCAGCACAAGTTCCTCCATTGGAAACATGATACAATCTCTCGATTACTTGTTCCCATGCCCAGAATAGAGGCATTTTCCAGAAGTGCGCATAATTTCATCCTCAGAAATTTATACCTATGCCCAGTAAGGAGATTTTTTTTCCCCCAGAAAAAAAAAAAGCTATTGGGGGGTTTCAGGGATCGAAGCTTTCAGCTTAGAGATAACTGTATTTTGGTGGGAAAATGTACATTATTATCCAACTTTGTCATGATTGAATATGCATGCAACTGCCAGATGTGCTAGCAAATTTTACCCAGCCAGTGACTCAAGAAGTAATGGGACGATTATAAAGTCCTGTTAGAAATAACTCCAATAAGCACATACCTGTAAGATTGCATCACGAAACCCCACAGGGTCGTATTTCGCTTTCTCATCTCTCTTTCGAGTCTTTATGCGCTGCCCCTGGAGCGTGGGTTTTTCAGCTTTAGTAGTCATACAACAGACAACTGCAGAACAAAACAAAACATCACATTAGAAAAGTCTAAATTATGCATAATGATACCAGAAACCAAGTAATACATTCTAATTAAAACTAAGAGTATGTAATTCAATAGGAATATTCATTTCAAATTTTAATCTACATTACAAAATATCTCCCTAGATATTAATACAATATACAGTAATGATTACTTTCTTTTTACCAAACAGAAAAAATTCTTACAAGTTCTCAACTATACAGTACAGTAAACTGTCCTGTTCAAACTTCAAAGATGACATTTCTCACTGTTCCATCCACATCCAGTACACCACTCTCACTCTATTTATACCTTTCACCTTCAACCTTATGTATTCCTAATTTTACCAAGATTTAATAAAGTACTGTACACCCTTTCTTAATTATGGTTTCATCCTCACTACACAGAGCTATATACCCATCCTTTTTTAAATCTAAAAATCATCAATCCTCTTACCTTTTTACTGCAACAAAATTATTCCTTCAACAGTACAATACACAAGAAGGGTCACTTTTCCTAACACTTAAAAGTTTTTGCAATTTAACTGATGAAATAGGGAAGAAACCTAACATAGCTGTGTTCAGAGCTAGAAGACTTAATGTTGGCACTATGTGAGGGCTAGATAGTCAAGAAATGGAGCCCTATAACGGTGGATGTCTGTTGTGCACAAAAAACTAGATGGAAAGGAGTGTTAGTTAAATCTTTTAAATGGGAAGTGATTCTGGATCAGCTGGAGTAGGGATCTTGACTGCTGAAAATTGGGTGGAGAAAATACTAAATGGTAACAGGGTAAATGTGAGATTTATGGTTTTGATGTTACTAGAGGCAAGAATCTGTAAACTGTTTTATCTGTGTATGCCCCACAGGTTGGACTAAGTGTGGAAGAAAAGGACAAGTTGCTACATGTAGTATCAAAAATTGTAGAACTGGGTGGTGTCCTAAACAGCAATAAATTTTGTTGAACACAGCAGGTTTATGAAGATGTGAATATGATTTTAAGCAACTGCTTAAGAAGAGGGAGGGCAAGTAAGCTGATGGGTGATAGCTGGGAAGAATGTGTGCCTTGCAGCAAGGAATGCTCAAGTGTGACATGTTGCTAAAAATACACAGGGAAAGGAAAGAGTATGTTTCAAGGAGGAGTGTGGAAATTAAGGGAATAAAATATAAAGGAAGCATTTTATGCCGAGTTTTAAAAGCAGAAACTGCCACCAACAGCGTAAAGAATAATGTATCAAGTTGCTGGATCACAAAAATAGTTTGTTAAGTGTGGCTGCCAAGATCTGTGCGAGTAATGATTATGGTAATGTGGTTAACAACGAAGTAATCTAGGCTGCTTTAAAAAATACTACAGTATAATCATTGATTGAAGTCTGAATGGGATTGCTGCAGCCTCAAGCAGCACAGCCCATACAGGGCCCAAACCCAAGGATTGAGAGTAAAGGGGGTAAATAATGTGATTGACAATATGAAGAATGGAAAGGCTGCTGGTAAATTGGGAACAGTTGCAGAAATGTTATAAGCATCAAATGATTTTGGCAGGACATTGTCACCAGAATTGATCAGTTGTTAGATCAGGTTATGATAGTTGTGGAAAGTGATAAATGAAATTGATAAAGAAGAGTGGACATGAACCCTCTCGCGCACTCATTAAGTTTTTAAATTTCCATGATCACGGCAAAAGTCGTATGGGACCACTCACGTGAGGTTTGGTCATCTTTTTGCAACCAATTTATCTTGGCATTTTTTTTCTGCATGATCTATACACCACTGGTTTCAGCATTGTTTTGGCTTTAACATAAGCAGAAAAAATAAATAAGACTAGAATAAGACTATTTCTTCACTCTGAATAAAGAAAAATTATTTGTTCCCAGCATCATCTCATATTTTCTCACAAACCTACCAAGGTATTATATAGTTATAGAAGTAGAATTTTATAAACTTTCCAACACTGGATTTAAAATGTTGATATAAATAACTGTGGGGAGGGTGGGAGAGGAAATAGGCGAATGCGACCTACCAGCATGGCTTGCAGGAGGAAACTAATGGACAGCGGAACTCCACCCAAGCTTCCCTCACAAGATCATGCATTCATCTATAATGCACAAAACTTTGAAGCAATTATCTAGGGGGGAGGGGAAGGGTGTGTAAAAGAATAATGATGCAAGTAGTGCTACCCAATGATTTTACGCGATTTGTCATGATGCACGAGATGGTTATTGAAATGCATTCTGGGTTCATGCCAGGCAGACAGACTATAGAGGCAATATTTATGGCCAGGTAAAGTAGATATGCAATGGGATGCTGAAAGATAGGAAACCCTGTTCATGGCTCAAGAACTGCCGAGTATAAACGGTGAGGAAAGTTAAAAATCTAAGGTGAGAGTAGGGTCCACCAAGGGTCTGTATTGAGTCCTTTTCTGTTTATCATTGGGCTAAAGGCACTACTGTCAGATTTTAAGGCTGGCTTGCCTTTAGAGTTGTTGTATGCAAACAACTTAAGTGCTGATAACAGATAATGTTGATGAGGTAGTGGAGAAATCTCAGAATTGGAAGGACGATATGGAGTTGAAGGGTATGAGAGTGAACATGGCAAAAACAAAAGTAATGGCATGGGTAAGGGACCTGTGGTGGAAAGTGGCCATGTGCAGTCTGAAAGAAAGGTGTTGGTAGCAACTCAATGTGCAGGGAATGTGAAAGGTTGGCACACTAGATGTACAAGTATTGTACAGTAACAGGCAGACTGCTTATGTTGCTGACATAGGTGTGCTGATATGCAGATACAGTAGGCCCTTCAAATTCGCGGGGGTTAGGTTTTCAAAATGGCTGTGAATCACCAAATTCCGCGAATGACATTTGCTTACATTTTACTTGTGTACAAAGAAATGTATATTCCCTTGATATGTTTGCCCTTAGGCAAACACACACACACATACAATACAGGTAAAGGAAATTGCTGTCTCTAGAATGAATGGCTCCCTGTCCCAGCCGTGAAAATCCCAGCAATTTTAAAACTACCCACAGACATTCTTGGGTACATCCAGCGTGTCATCCGTGAATAATAGAGGACCGAGAAATAAAAATCCGCGAATTATCCGGGCGTAATTTATGTGGCTTTAGGAAGGCTGGAGAATATCAACAATGGGGATATATCCCTGGATTGTGTTAATGAGTTGTGCTACCTGGTTGACAATCATTGCTAATTGGGGTACTGAAGCCAGCTCAGTTGCAAGTCAGAAGTGGCTGAAAGAAATTTATGGAGTTGTTCTCTTTAATGACAGAGGAAAGAAAACAGTCTTGATAAGGGTGATGATTTATAGCATTAAAAATGGGTAGTTAATACTTAAGGATGACATATGTAGGCTTGAGTGAACTGAAATGAGAATGAAGAGATGGATGCGTAATATGACGCATGAAATCCTGTTCGGCAGCAGCTGAATATTAAGTAGTGGTAAGGTTTTGTATGGGGCCAAACATAGTCTGGTTTGGATAGAATGGAGATGACCAAGCGGGTCAAGAAATGCACGAGGAGAGCTTGGGATATGCAAAGAATGACAGTGAGGTTGTATGAAATAACCTAAGAGAAGAACCTGACAAGAGTGGCATCAGGAGACCATGCAGCATGGATATCTACCATTAGGTCATCATGGCTAACCCACACAAATGTGGGAAAATGGATATTAAACAGTGATGATAAATGAATAAGATGAAAGTAAACTTCTACAATCCACTTGAAACTTAACAAATATACCAATTTAGTTAACATAGCTGCAGCATGGCTGCTGCCAGACATAAAATGGCATATATTAGTTTACAGCTAGACATTGATATTGAACATGTGTGTTTCTCTTGTTAACCCAGTACTTTTTATTTAATAATTAAATACTTTGACGAAATACTTATAAATTTGTTACCTTAAAGAGCTATCATATAAACTTTAAATTAAGGAATTAGCTATGTACAAATGATCTACAGTCTGCCGAGTGCAAAGCTGAGGTAAGAAACATTAAATAATTTTAATTTTCCAGTTAAAAATCATCTACAGTCCCTCTTATGTGAACTGCCATGAAGCAACAAGGAGACCTGCTTAGAAATGTAGTGTACAGCCGAATTGGAGATTATGCGAGTACACACCAATATTCCTTCCAGCACATTGTTGTAAGAAATTTTTTATACAGCAGTACAGTACAGTACAGCATATTTCATAAATCACTGTTCTTGATACAAACTCGCCAGATACTTCGTTATTTTACCTGTGCTCGGGTTGGCTAATAGCCGTAAATTAAAAATCTAGAAATGAATCTATGAAATATCTGGCCAGGTTATTGCTCAAAGAGGGTTGGATGCATGGGTGGCAGGATGTGTGAGGCTTAGGGCAAACTAAATTAAAATGGCGGCCACGTGAACACTGGTTCCAACTTGCGTGTCGGTGGGCTTACTTTCATGAAAGGCTGATTAAATACAGTACAAATAATTTCCTAAATGTAGGAAGAATTGTGTTCAGCACTCACATTCAACAAGGAACAACTGTTCTGAGAGGTGTAAATGCTGTACTAAAGAAGTGTTAATTAAACTTACCTCAACCTACAACACTGGCTGAACTACACTTATCAAAAACATATACCCTGTATTGTACAGTATATGGCAATAAAACCTGGAAACCTCATCTAACCAACTTTATTAGCTGAACTAATCATTTGTGTTAAACACCAATGTTGTATACAAAAAACTTCAGATAAAAATACAACTACAGTATATCATGCATCAACTGAGCAGCGGCAGAGTACACAACTGTACAGTATTTGTTTGAATTTGATTTTACTCAAATATTAGACACCAAAGTAAATAATGTATAATGGTAGCCACCATTATGTAGCAAATTTGTTGATCACCACAATGGGATATATATTTATAAATATATCATTTAACCTTTTAAAATTATAAAATCTAAATTATTAGTTACAGTATTTTTTTTATTCGTGCCTGGAAGGTAGCATGCATTTTAATAATGTACACTCAAACATGGAATTTTATGGAATGTACTTGGTAAACAAAAATGATGGTATCAGTTGATTGGTGCACAATAACAGACAAAGCAGCAACAGTAAATCATTCCCATGTTCTTCCAGGTCTTCTAGGAAAATTCTGGATTCGTGAGATGGGGTTACATGGACAGCCAGTTTTTAAATGTTGGATTATTAAATTTAAACCCCTGGTATTCACTTAATTGACATAATATAAGCTGAGGCTACATTAAAATTTACACACACACACAGAGAGCAGGCACTTGGTGCAGCATTGAGGTGCAGAGAACAGTAAAATAAGACAACAAAGAAGCCAGTAAAACATGCCATCTGCCAGCTTTTAAATACAACAATGTTACAGAAATTCAATAAATAACTGGTATTGCCATCCATGGGATAACCAAAGCTTGAAAAATCATGGGCATGCATATTACCTTAATAAAATCAATTTAAAGTACTGTTACACACATGGATCCACATACAACTACACCACCATACTGTACAAACACTGCACAAAAATGTTTGCTAACAACTCCACTCTTAAACAGGTAAACCAGAATCTACGTTACACTTGGTAAAGTAAACAAAAACTTGCTAAATACTTATTGCTTGACCCATTTTGTTCATGTATGTTCACACACGCTAGCATTCACTATTTTCATCTGAATTCTGTCTTAACCTCTACAACAGCTCAGTAACACACAATTTGTCAAAATCAAAGGTCAATGCAAAATGCATTTTCTCAGAAATAACCAAGTTGAGCCCCACCCACATCTGTGACTGCACCAGTCAACAGCTAAGTCAGCACCATGACCAACCTGTTAACAGCTAGGTCAGCACCATGACCACACCTGTCAATAATTAGACCAGCACCATCAACAAACCTGTCAATGGTTAGGTCAGCACTTTAAACATACCGGCCAATGGCTAAGTCAGTACCATGACCACACAGATTTTGAGGTACAGTTCTGTAAGCAATGTTTCTACAGTTTAAGGTCTGGCCATCAAAACAATCTACCTTCTTTTTTTAAATGATTTTTAAACATTATCACCTTACATACAGTATATATAAATATATATATCTCCCACCAAATCCTCTCTCGTTACTTTAAATAAAAAGATCTTGACTGTACAACTGAATTTAAATTCACCAATTATAAACTGCAAATTAATTAAATGGAAACATGAAAATCCAGCAACACCCTTAATGTTAAAATGAAACCCTCATACTAAAATCATTCAAATGCTAGAACTACTATAAATGCTGAAACATTGTCACTAAAGCAATTCTGAGGACTGTGAATACTCCAGCTTCAATTGTCCAGTTCTTATCGATGGATAAAAATAATTACTGTATGAAAGTAACAAATATACTGTAATACCCATTTTTCGTCTACACGCGCTATTACTGCATACATATTCAGCTTCAGTTTCTTTAGCCAACAAATATAAAACAAAGTTAATGTTACCTGTGATTAAGGATAATACAAACAAATGTCAAAATACATGTGATGGTAGAAGACCCTACAGTGCCAGAGGAAATTTGTAGCTTAAATATTGTACAGTATATGAACCTGAATATAACCTACCATAATTCATATTTATAAATGATAAAAATGTTCCTTAACCCCTTGGCTGTGGGAGTGACTCCAATTCATTGCTGTCAAAAATCTTTTTGAACGTTCCGTGCAATTCTCCAACATTCCCTGCACTACAAAATGGCCAGCAACTCCTGGGAAGTGCTGCCAATATGTGGCAGTTGAGTCAACTATAAGTGTTTACAAGCAAATCATGTTAGCACCTCACCCATGCCACCAATGCGGTTTTTCTCCTTGTCTTGTATAGTAATGTCTTTTAACCATAACCTAGGTAAGCTTTGATGGTAATATTAACATATGCTTAGTAAATGTGTGATATGTATTATGCTGCTGCATAAGATAAAGGAAATAATACAAAATTACAAAGTATATGAAGAGATGTAAAGGGTTGGCATCCCTTTAACTCCCACATGCTTTACAGCATTATGGGTGTGAGGAAGTAGTCCATGATATCTGAGGATATCAATACCATTGCAGTCAATAACATTGTTCAAATAAAATGTTTGATTGTGCTATTTTGTTTGCTTTACCTGACATCTAAGCAAAATTACAAAATCTTTTAATATTTTTTTACCTAAAATTTAGTACAGTTTGCAGTATATGAACATGATATGGAGTAGTACAGTACTGTATTTTGATGATTTGTTTTTAATATAAGAGTAAAACTGAGTATATTCCCCCATTTGAAATAGTTTAGGCCAACTTTTTTTAGCATTAATGGATGACACCAAAAAATTTATTTTCTCAATTTTGTCAAAATAATTATTCTCTACTATAAAATATTGTTTGTAGGCACTCTTAATGACAGATATAGAAGCTAAATGGTTTTGTCTTGTTAGAAAAAAATTCAATTAACATGCATTTCTCGTGGAGAATTGATGCATTTTGTGAATGGACTGTGAAATAAGATATGCAGCCAAAGGGTTAACTAAAAAAAATACAAAACATTTAAAATCTAGTCATAAACAATTGGCCTACATCACCCACCCGCTCCAAAAAATAATATATGCTATTCTGCAATCAGCTATACTGTACGTATATCACAATAACTAGCCTTCTACTAAGTCTTTGTAATGGCCTTCTACAGCTTAAAGCCTGTCCTTGCACAAATTAACAAATGGAGCTAACCATCACTTGTTCGATTTTATAAAAGAAATTTCTTGTAATGTATAAGATATAATTTCAAATAAATTGATACTGTAATACACTTAATTAGCAATTCTTTGCCCCTCATAATAGTATTGATGACTTATAAATTACATCATTTAAATACCTAAGACCCCAACAAACTTATCTGGGATGAAGATTGGGAGTCACTGAGGCAACGATTTTGAGTTAGGCCCCTGAATATCTTGTTCAATTTGCCCAATTGACAATGTGAATTACAGTACTGTACAGTTGGGTCTCATTACGCGGTTAATGTAACCCGGAGGGTACAGCGGAAAGTGAGGAACGCATAAAGTGAACAACATAACATATGGGATTAATTGAAATGGAGTCCAGGCCGATCCCCAAACTCCACTTTTTGACGACACACAACTATGTTGTAGTAAAAATATTATCTTAACTTTATGATGGCATGCACACACAATTAATAATTAAGAGAAATATCAATAATATTAGGTTTTTTAACACTTACATTAGTAGAAAAGATGGCTGGGCACACGGGGATGGGCGGTTGGTTCCGAGGCAGAGGGCAGATTATTGGCCCTCACCTGTATCACTTGTATCAATTGTATCACTATCCACCACAGAGGCTTGCAGGGCCTCTTTGTCAAACCCCCCAAAGTTCATATAAGTCCATATCCTCACTATAATTATCACTATCACTGACTTGGGCCGGCTGTAGTGGGTGGCGGGTGAAGAACTGGTAATGTTTTGATGACTGGGCGACCTTGTGCGCACCATTTTCGCGCCTCTTACACAACATGGCGGATGGCGGGAGGTTTGGATCCAAAAATGGCGCGGCTTGCCAGCCGCTCTCCGCGTAATGGGGTTCACGACCGCGGAATGTGAGCATGTTAGGTTCCGGCAGGGCACCGCGTTAACGGTGAACCGCGTAATGTGAGGGTTGACTGTACAGCATTTCAAAACATATTGGGCATAATCACCACAAAGATTAATATAATGTCTTGTGTGAGCAAAAGAATTTATACAACTTCTACAGATAATAATAGATTAGTACTGTACTGTACATGTATAAAGTTGGGTGCTAAAAGTAGTCAGCTATATCTATGGTGAAAGAATTTATGCCCAATAGACTTCACTTGTCAACAAGTCTTATAATTGCACATTTCTAATATTGCAGAATGATCACTGTTCCTCTGATTCATAGTGTCTTACCTCTACCTTAATCTTAAACAACTTAGTTTAATTATACAGCACAAAGATTCAATTTTTTTATATACTGTATATTAGCTACAACACAAGAAAAATAGATTGAGCCTTACAAATGAAGTTAGCTGACAACAAAAATACAAAAACTAAGTCTGATTTACACTAAAGCCCAGCTGGCAAATATACAACAGCTCTCATCTACAAACAGATTGTGGATTGAAAGGAAAAACCTGGCCTTGCTCCCTTCTCCATGGCCAAGACTCCCCCTCACCCACTGATTTCTGAAGAATATATTTTAAAATCTTATCAGGAAAGATAATATTTAGTTATAAGTATGTCATGTAGCTTACACTACAAGGCATCTTACTGAATGATGGAGGTGATACTGTAGTTAAGAAAATTGTGGAATATGAGCAAATGTGTTAGGTAATTGTAGACCTGCTTTTAGCATCATCCATTTCAAATCATAATATTTAACAGTTCAATACAGGGTACTGTCTTTAAAGTTTACTCAACTGTAAATACCTTCTAAACACCCCAAATTTGTTAAGCAAATTTTTAACATCATCTACCAATATCCGAGCTTTACCTCCACTACATGGATTCTGTATACTATACTGCACAGTATATTACTGTACAGTACTCTCATCTACAACCCAAATCAATATTATCCATCTACATTATCAATCTACCGAGACCAACCTTCTTTTTTTGTGTCCCCTGGTGGTCCCGTGGACATTTCACCCTGTTTAATTGGTGTGCTGTTGCCACCTGTTCCAGAAGGCTTCCCTGACATATTATACTTAATGCTGGAAATTAAAGAAAACTTAACATTTAACTTTGTGGAACATTAACCATTATTTCGAGACATTTGATACTTTTCACAAAAGAGATTCACATTTGGGCAGGTCTCTACAACTTAAAAGAAGGATGAAGCTTCCAAAGTTTAAATAAATCTAGAAATTCAATGCAAATTTCAGGCAGTGATCCCTGAACTGAAACATCTTGGCAATGATTTTTACCTAACCAACCTTTTTAAAATTTTTTTTTTGCTCAACTACAAAGTTCACACACACACAATGATACAAAGTTCACACACACACAATGGGGGTCAGGGGATGCATCTTTAAGCATGACATCCTTAAAACATCAACCTTTCTGTATTCACAACAAATTTAAAGGGGGGCCAGTGGTTAAGTCAAAGAAATTTGCAAGTTTCTTTCCACAACTTTTATGCAAAAGGCAGAAGCATCAGCTAGTACTGTATAGATATTTTGCACCTTATCTGAACTTCAATAGGTTCAATATTTAATAGGATTTTTTTTAATACTACTGTACAGTAGAACATTAAACAAAATCCTGCAATAAAAAAACTTTACTCAATCAAATTAACCTGAACGAGAATTGTAAATCTAAAATCTTTCATCTCCTGCTCAGCCAGTCATTAGTTCACTGAGCTTGACTTCCCTCCTAAACACTCTTATACTACTTTGGATAGCAACCATACCCACAGTTTGACCTGTTCCTTCATAAGTTGGTACCTAATCTATGCTCATATCTTAGTTTGGTGTGACTAGGGTGGGCCAATGGATTTTCAGTTAATGGACAAGAAAAAAATATTCATTTAATAAGTACAGTACCATAAAATAGTTTCATTCAAGAAAAATCAAACGCTGAAAAGTAACCAACAATAAAGTCTGCCACCATGTTTGGTGTTTATATCCTCTAGGCCAATCAGTGATTACCCTAAAATGTATACAGTAGCCCAATAAGATTTGTCCATTGTATCGCCCGTCTAGTATCTATTTAGTAAAAATTTTAAGTCCATTATGTCGGGGAAATGGCCTGTAAGTGTGCGTGCTGGCAAACCAGCCAAGGTGCCCAGGAGAGTCATTAGTATGGACGTGAAATGAAGGGCTTAGGCAGGCAAACGTCAGGTCGACGTTGGACGATGGTTATTAAAAAAAAAAAATTATACTGTACGGGGTACTGTATTTTTTTTACGGGGATTAGCCCACCTGGGCACATAACTGACCCATATCAGGGCCTGGGGGGCGAAAATATAATAATAAGTAATAACTACGTATTATTATTATAATTACAACAATTAATAAAATTATAGCAAATTAATACAAATATAAATAATAATAAAATTTTTAATAATAATGACCATAAATAAATACAAAAATGAAAAAAAAATTCAAGAGTGAGAATATACAATATGTATGTTGTGTTGTCCAAGTAAGAGAAACAATTGAAACCTGCAATTGAGCGTAAATGAGGCAGAATGTCAGATCAGCAACCTGGGACTTGGTCACAATTTTTGTGATGTCATATGGCAGCAGGGTCTACGATTAGACAACACATTATGCTTCCAATATCTTCCCAGGCAGTAGTGTACACACACACAGAAAAGCCTAGAATAACAACGGTAAGGTGTCCTCCAATACTGTAGTGTAAGGTGAATCATCGTATCGCGAATCATTAATTACCATTAAAATAGAGCCATAATAATGAGCTGCATTCCCAAGTGTGATCTTTTCATATCTTTTGAGTGGCTTTTTACCCTCTTTTCACCCCAAAACAATACAATTCATGAACATTGCAAACTATTTACTGTTCATATATGTTTTAAATAATATTTACAAATGTAAAACAAAAATTCTACTCACCAATGGTGGTATAGTCTAAAACCTAAGGAAAACCAATGAATATTGTGCGAGTTTTACTCAGATGACCGTGTCATCAGGTTCAACTCTGGCTGCAGCTGTAGGTTCAACTCTGGCTGCAGCTGTAGGTTCAACTCTGGCTGCAGCTGTAGGTTCAACTCTGGCTGCAGCTGTAGGTTTCCATAAAGCTGTTGCTGAACCTGAAGTTGCTGCTGAAGCTGCATATGATGCTGAATTTGATGGTGTAGCTCAAGTTGATGGTTTAGTCCTTCGAATAATAAAAGCTGTCGAAAGAACCTTGCACAGCTGCTTTCCTTTCTCATTATACATCTTTATGTAGAGGTCATATGCGTTTATTCAAATTTTAATGATTTGTTCTGTTAATGGATCCACTTCAGAAAATATGTTCATTGCTTGCTCCATATAATAACCACAGACCTCTCACCTTTTTCATATCGTTTTAACACATTTAGTTTCTCGGCTAAACTCATACACTTTCTATTAGCTTCTGAAACAACACTACCATCACTTGCTCTCTTGCTCATGTTGAATAGGGAAGCAAAAATGCTCTAAGAAAACCGAGGAAACTTTTCTCGTTCCTGTTCAGATGCGTGAAAACAAAGGGACAGCCAAGCTCCAACTGTTGTTTACTGGCTTTGTGCATTACCACTCATTAGCCAGGCAGCTTCTTTGCACAAGGCACTTCTTTTTTGGGGTTATTAATTTTTTTTATAAAACATATCGGGATTTAGTTATTATTTATATGAATCAGAGGCTTTAGTGTATATATATATATATATATATATATATATATGTATATATATATATATGTATATATATGTGTATATATATATGTATATATATGTGTATATATATATGTATATATATGTGTGTATATATATGTATATATATGTATATATATGTGTATATGTATATATATATACAGTATTACCCCGCCTAACGCGGTTTCACTTAACGCGTTTTATCATATACGCGGTGCCTCGCCAGAGCTGAACTTTCACTTAACACGGATTTTTTCCACATATACGCGGTGAGTGTCCGGCTCGAGACGCTATTTTTAGATTTGCGCCACCTGCCACCCTGCCTGACTGCCTGTTTTAGCTCATAAAATTCATACAAATTACCCGGCCAGAATATAATTTACATTGCTGGAATTCTTATAATTTGGTGATCATTTTGAATATAAACATCATATATTTTGCATTAGACATACAAATTTTAGATAACATTTTATCTCTGGGTAACTATGTTATCTTTTGTGCAAAATATATGACATTTATATTCAAAATATTCCTGGTCTTACAAGGAATCCAGCAATGTCAATTATATTATCCTAACTTTAGTTTGAGGTATTATTTATTACAAAAAAGTTAAGTATTCTGGTTTTCCCACACATCTCCTTGGGACGGTTGGTGGGGGGTGGGGGGGAGGGAGGGACCGACCGACCATCTGTTACCCCTTGAAGAATATTTTTTTTTTTTATTAACTGAAGATATTTGTTTTAGCTCATAAAATTCATACAAATTACCCGGTCAGAAAATAATTTACATTGCTGGAATTCTTATAATTTGATGATCATTTTGAATATAAACATCATATATTTTGCATTAGACAAAATTTTTAGATAAAAAGTTTAATCTGAGTAAGTATGTTACCTTTTGTGCAAAATATATGACGTTTATATTCAAAATATTCCTGGTCTTACAAGGAATCCAGCAATGTCAATTATATTATGCTAACTTTAATCTGAGGTATTATTTATTAAAATTTAGTGGTTTTCCCCAAAAAATTTCTCAGGGAGGGAAGAGCCGGCAGTGTAGTGTGAGAGGGGGAGGGAGTTGAGTCCATTATTTGAATGGACATTAACTTGGCGACTGTATTTCTCTATTTCTCTTAAGTATTAATTGTGTGCATGTACCATCATAAAATTAAGATGTTATTTTTACTACAACATAGTTATGTGTCTTCAAAAAGTGGAGTTTGGGGGTCGGGCCGGTTTCTATTGGAATTAATCCCATATGTTCTGTTGTTCACTTAACGCGGATTTCACTTAACACGGGACCCTCTGGGTTCTATTGACCGCGTTAAGTGGGGTACAACTGTATATATATATATATATATATATATATATATATATATATATATATATATATATATATATATATATATATATATATATATATATATATATATATATATATATATATATATATATATATATACACAGGTTGACAATCCCTTATCCAAAATCCTTGGGGCCAGAGGCATTTTGGATTTCGGAATTTTTCGGTTTTCATTTTTTTTAAATTAGCCCACCCGAGCATAAGTCACTGACCCACATTGGGGCCTGGGGGGGAGGGGGGGGAGGGGAAATATTATTATTATTATTATTATTATTATTATTATTATTATTATTATAATAATAATAATAATAATAATAATAATAATTCATAGGTCTAGGTCGTGTTGCTCACTTTTTATCTTTTTTCATTCTTGTATTTCTTTATTATTATTATTATTTTATTAATACAGTATTATTGTTATTATTATAAATGTTAATATTGTATTATATTTTATTATTATTATTATTATTGTTCTCATTATTATTTTATTTTGGTGTATTTTTTAATTAAAAATTTTATTTACTATGAATAATTATTATTATAATTACTGTATTATTATAATTAGTATTACTATTACATTTTCGCCCCGCAGGCCCCGATGTGGGTCAGTTATCTATGCCCGGGTGGGCTAATCCCTGTTAAAAAAAAAAAAAAAAAAATATCGCTCCATAAAAAAAACTTTCGGTTTTCAGAATTTCGGATAAAGGGTTGTCAACCTGAATATCAATTAGTTAATTTTACCGCCACACCACCCCATTAAGTACTGTACTGCGGTGTCCCTCAGGACTCATTTAGTTTAAAACTTGGGTTGAAATACGACGACCGTCTTCAAGGGAAGATGTTGTTTAATAATACGGGCGTGAGTATTGAGGTGATGCGGGGGTAATTATGGCTGTGTGAGAAAGTGACTGCTGTAGTATAGTGAAAATAATACTGTACCTGTAATAATGTATTTACAAGTGAGAGTGTGACTGAACATTCACATGCCAAGAATTGGAGGGAATCATTTTACAAAATGAGAAACTTAAGATGGCTCGCAATACATTTTATCTAACTTCATTCCACAAACATTTACCTTAAAAAAGGAACCAGAAAAATCATAATTATTTTTGTTTTAATTTCATGTACAGTAACAGCATTTTAACCCCTTACAGTACAGTCATAAATATTTTATTTAATGTCCTGGTATATATATCTAAAATATTCACTGAAAAAAATACAAATAATAGAGGGACAGTACAACAGTTAGCACAATTTGGTAATTTATAAAAAATTAAACACTAAACCAAGGACAGGTAAAATATTTGCCACTAAGAGCAAAGAGGTCAAAGAAGTGCATCATTACCCAGAATTTTCTAATTTAGACAAATTAGGAAAGGTTAAGGGTAAGTGGTCATCATTAATGGTTTGATTAATAATGCCCTTAAAATGCACCCTTACCTAAATAAAATACAAATTTAAGACTACTAAATTAAATCTAAATTCAACTTAAACAGACCTTAAATTACCACATCCACAACCCAGTACTGTACACACCACCTTGAACATGTCCACCTGTGCTGCAATAAATGGCACCAAGACCCGTCCTTCTGAGTCTCTGCCTCAACACCAAAATTCAAATGTTTTGTCCCCTGACTGTTCTTAGTTTTGGGGGCAGCACGCTGCTCCACCCTGACTGACATTACAACATTAAATTTCAAAACAATACAAAAATACAGAGAAAGTGCAAAACCAAAATTGTGTTAAATGAAAAATCACTCACTAATCACTCAATAAAAGGCTGAACAAAGCAAAGCTCTTATGGTTAAATGTAATAAAAATATAGTTCCTTATATTTATTCAATGACAGCCCTAGTTCAATAAAATTATTAGATTGCTAAAATAACATTCTTAAAGGACATCAAAAATTCCATTCATTTAAAAACTACAATACGGAAGTATATTTCATTTGTGGTTAATAGTTTATAATTTGATCAATAGCTTGTGTTTTTTTAATGTCCAGCATCTTAAATCATCAGAAAAGCAAACACTGAAAAATATATATTGTATACAGCATATCACTTTTTATGTGCTGAATGTGAGAGGTACAGTATACATCTGGGTTTTTTAGAATTGCTTTGGTATCAGCATTTCTTACATTTAATCATAAAAGAATAGTATCCCCATCATAATAGTCTAAATATTCTTCCAGGTTCGTGCGAGTCGTCTCGTTACCCGGAAATCTCTCATCCCTAGAAGAGCTCTGCCATTTTTGAGTTAACAAATGCTAGTATATTTACGGGAACCAGCCCACCCGGGCACAGGTCAAACGACCCACAACGGAGCCTGGGGGGCAAAAAAACAAAAGAACGGAAAGAAACCGCAAATATAGTAAAAAAAAAAAAAAGGTTATACTGTATTAATCTACACCACGAAGTTGCCGGAAAACCAGCTTTTTAAAGTGAGACATTGTTTAAGAGCATGGAAACACAGAAGAAGGCAGAGCATTCCACAGTTTTTCTGTGTGAGGAAAGAAGGAGGTACTATAACGGGTTATTCTCGTGTGACCGACAACCACAGAGAAACGGTGGACACCGCGGGCATGACGTGTGTTACGAACCCACAGCCTTGCCAGCGGTACACAGGATGCCAAATCCACCGAACATTGCCCATTAAAGTACCTGTAAAAGAGAGAGAGTGAAGCAACATTGCAGCGAAGAGAGATTGTGACTAAAGGAGGAGAGTTAATAAGATGAAATGCCTTTGATTCCACCCTATCTAATAGTTGGACAGAAGAAGAGCGTCCCCAGATATGAGAACAGTACTCCAAGTTAGGAAGAATGAATCCCTTATATACTTGAAGCAACTGCTCAGGAATGAAGTAGCTACAGCATCTGTACACCATTCCCAACTTTCAGGAGGCAGCTTTAGCAATGTTGAGGATGTGTGATTCCATGACATATTAGAGAAAATGGTGAGGTCTAGCATATCTATTTCAGAATTTGTCAGAATGTAGCATCCTGAAATGTAATTGGTGGAAGATCATCTAATTTAGAAAGTGTAATTGGTAAATACCGAGTTTTGTTACTATTGAATTTAACCAAGTTTCTACCTCCCCAACCAAAGATGCTGCACAGATCTGCATTGATAGATGTAATGATATCAGCTCTAGAAACAAATCTAGTTTGAGAGTTAGGAGGAAGGGGAAAATGAGAAGAAGAGTGAAGGGTAGAATCATCCGCATAAGAATGGATAGAATTAGTTGTAGTGTGAAGTAAATTATTGATAAAAAGAAGGAAGAGGGTAGGTGAAAGAACAGAACCCTGTGGGACCCCACTATTGGATCGGTTCTCAAGGAGGCTAGAGATTAGAAAACAAAGTGGGGAGAGAAACCATAAGAGGGAAGTTTAGAAAGCAAAGACTTGTACCATACCCTGTCAAATGCTTTGGAGATGTCGAGGGCCATGACAAAAGTTTCCCCATTATCCCTAAGAGAGGAAGACCAAAGATGGGTTCAATAGGAGAGCAGATCACTAGTAGATCTCGCCTGGCGAAAGCCATACCGATGATCCGACAAAAGAGAATGGCATTCAAGGTGATGGAGAAAATGCGAGTTCAAGATAGTTTCGAAAATCTTAGAGAGGGATGAAGTTAGGGCAATGGGGCAATAGTTAGACGGATTAGAATGTATCAATTATGTAAGAACTTTCTGGGATGTATTGCATCATTTTTTTATTATTTACTTATTATTGTAAGCCTCAAGACAATTGTTGTGCAAGTATTGTAGAATTGTTGTGATTAATATAAAGTGAGAAGACTAAGGAATTATACACTGGTAGTGTGCTGACTATATATTTGACGTGTGGAGTCAAGCTGTGAAGCCATTACCCTGTCGACAGTGTTGTGAAAAATCAGTGTTTATCAAAGAGGAACTACAGTGCACAAGTGTGTTTCTGTGACCTGGTGGAACTCTACCTGCCTGTTGTTTGTCTGTACACTGATACCGATCGTTGGGAAGTTATCGGAGACTGGCGGGACAGCCAGTGGTAATTCTACAACACTGCTCCTGAAAATAGGAGGGTCGTAACGATAGTAAACCAGCCATTACGTCTTCACTGCTTCAGTGAATACATAATGAGGTTTCAAAGCCCTAAAATGGTGATGGGAATGAACGTGGTGACAAAACGGGTAAAAAAAAATGGTGACAAAATGGGTAGAAAATGTGGTATTTTTGCAGTACAGTAGTTCACACAACTTTCCTACCCCAAATCTATTATCATATTCGAAAACGACGTATAATTTTAAGATAATTTTCTTCTATTACATAACCGTCGCCAGCGTATAATAACGGAGTTAGCGCATGCCAAATCTTTCTCTAATTTCTTCCATTAATCTTCCGCCATTATCGCCTACCTGACTTCTCACTTAGCGTGCTCCCTTCGTAAATCGTCATGCGCATGCGTTCCCGTACACGTCAACCGGCCAACCAAAAGCTCTTTTTTTTTGCCACCAATTAAAATGAATTGTGGTATAATTTGCAGTATTTTTTGCCCAAACAGATTCGATTGTAATTTTGGGTCTCAAATTTTGAAATTCAAATTAATTTCCGGCCATGGAAGTCTGCGATGGGTGTCACTTGAATTAAATGTATTGTCTAATGGTAGACCCTGCTGCTATATGGCATCACGAAAATTGTGACCAAGTCCCAAGTTGCTGAAATGTGTGTCTGCCTCACTTACACACAACACAATTGCAGGGTCTCGATTGGTTCTCTTACCATTGACAACACAACATACATTTTCACTATTGATTTTTTCTTTATAGTTCTTCATTATTATTAGTGTTATTATTATTTTCATTATTATTTTATTTTACTTTTATTATAAATTTTACCTGAGCTAATCCCCGATAAAAAAAAAATGAAGTTGATTGTGCATTTTGGGAAAAAAGAACAGGCAATAGCATTTTTTAGATCTCATGGTGTTCTCCCGACCTCAGTAAAGTGTAAGAACAAGTAAATATCGTCAAGACCAACATAGTTGGCATCAGCGTCAGCCACCTGTACCGATCTCAGAATCCGACGACGAACCAGAACCAGGCCAATAAAGTAAGAAATAAGTGATTCCATCATATGGTAAAAGTTAGGTTAGGTTAGTCATCCCAAAAAAAAGTTTATAAGTTTTTCCAGTGTTTTATGGCATATTTTGTATTTGCTTGACCATGATTTTTGTTGGAAAACGCCCCACCCAAAACCCCCGAAAACTAAGAAACAAGCAATTTCCGACGGAAATCAAGGTCAGAACCAATAAAAGCACACAAAAATACACTAGAAAAACATAGTTTGGACTTTCTAACAGTTGTGTGAACTACTGTAAATTTACCGAAAATGTTGTGACGAAATGGGCACACCCCGAGTAAACTACCGATTCCTAAACCTACAATCCTAAAAATCGCTGGATGACCAAAACGATAATTTTACCAGATAAACCAAGGGGATGGTGGAGCAGCGGGGCACAGAGGTTATGGGCTATGTCACTTCCTAGATCTAAATTAAAATGAGTTGGATTAAGAAGACCCATTGGAATAGACTTGTACTAACAGAGTTGAGAATTTCTACCTTATATATATTTCATTGTTGAATGGTAAATTAATTAACAAAACTTAACAAGAATGTCACCATAATATTTAATATCCTTTCACGTTTACGATATATTCCTACCAGTGATTTCGCAACTTTGATCAACTTAACGATTTTAACAGAGGGTTCAAGTTATAACTATTCTGATTTCATCAAAATTTAGGACCTGAAAATTTTCATATCGAGCCACGACGGTCCACTGCTTACCCTAAATTCAGTCACAATGAGGTCATCCCACTATTAATTAATTGCTTTTATTTTACGGTACTGAATATTGCTACGCTTGGCAGCCACAGCTCACCATCTACATAAAATACAAGAAATACCACGGCGAGGCCGGAAACTGTTTTCTGACAGCAAGAAGACAAGGTTCTGGCCAAATGTCAATCCCACACGCCGTCCCTACTTTCTTTCCATTTCTGGGTCTCTTCCATATAAAAAGACCTCCTTTCCCCACGCTTTACAATGTTGTAATGTCAGTCACATGCACAAACCAAAACCCAGATGCAATACTTACAAAAAATAAACAAAACTAAAGAAAGAAAACCTTTTCACGAGCTGTGGCTGAACAACGCGTGGAAATGTACGGTCCAGTATCCGGGGTCTCGGGGGTAAGGGTCAGCCAAGAGTAACCTTCCCATTTACTACCCTCTCTTTCCTCTCCCCTCGTATTTTATGCTCAAATATATCAGTATAACGCTATTAAATTTTTATTTCTACAATTTTTCTTTAAATATTTATACAAAATATGTAACAATTTAGTCTACATAGTTACATGGAAGTTTTCTTTTCGATTATATTTGCCTCTTGATGACTCACTGAGTATAGCGGGATATTTAAACAGGTGGATCCCAAAAAATATTCATGTGGATGTTATATTGCTCAGTATGGCGGATATTTTACCCTAAATTTTGTAAAATAATTTTCTAATGATAACATTTTCATCGGATTTAATAATCTGTTCTCTTAATAGTAATCAGTACACTGGATAGACCGCCCAAACGGCTAGTAAGGTGGTGAAATAAAAAAAAGTCAAAGGAACCAGCACTCAACAATTTTCCCTGTGACTTTTCGGGATATTGAACAATAATATCAGCTTAAAGTGCAATTTTATTAATGAATGGATTTCATAATAATTTAATTGCACAATTTAACATAGAAAAATATTATTAGATTAAATGAGACGTGGTACACAAATTTTTGTTTTAAAGAAAATAAAATCAATCATAATGAGCAGAGCCTGTAAACAAATCAATACTGAACAGCTAATAACATATTTGGGGAGTCTAACACAAGGGCCTTTCATCTGCCTGATGGCCTGGAGATGTGGAATGTTATACTACATTCTATTTCAAGGTAGGGTCGATTTAATTAATTAGCTGAACTAATTAAGCAACCGTAATAAGCCTAACAAATTAAATTTCAAATGCGGGTTAACTGAACTTACTTGAGATTTCCCAAAATGAATACATTAATTTCCATTAATTTTCATTTGAATTTTCTTTTGAAAAGGAGGTGGGAGGAGTTCAGAGAGTTCAGAATCTAATTATCCACCCTACCCTCAACCCTCCCCCAAGGACCCGGACCCATGGATATATAAAGTAACTAGGCAGACATGTTGTAATCGTTATCAGGAAGAGTACTCATTGTAATCGATTCCACATTTTTTGATATATCGTAATTGTAACCGCTTCCAAGGCAAAAGGAACCGTACTCATGTTTACAACATCTAATTGAGATTGTGGAACTTGAGAGAACAAAGATGGGTGAGGCGGGACCTCACCCATGCCACGAGACATTTGGCCAATTCTAAAAAGACTTCACGCTTCTCAAATCCCTACCTTGACCTGACCTCCTGGTGCTTAAGCTTTTTCCAAGTTTAGAAGTTACATTATTGGTCCACGGTGCGAAGAGTGGGAGGTGCCTGGCAGTGTTTGGGCCAATGACAACTGTCGGATTAGTAGGTCCGATGACACTGGTAAATCATTCTCACTCAACAGCGAGACTGGCAGGGTGAAACACATCTTGTAACATAAATCTGTCATCATATTTAAGATGTTCTGAATTATATAAATATTATAATATTTGGATGAATCGAGCTTATAAAAAATTAGTTACAAATATAGGCGTAGACAGCAACATAGGGGTGCTACTAAAATAGCAAGCAATCTACTGCATGGGTGCTACTATAGCTACTATAGTATGCTGTCTACCGAGCTGGAGTTGTGTCTACCAAGATGTTTACTCTGTAGCAGACATTAACCTAACTTAACCAAACCTAACCTCACCTCACCTAACCTAGCCTAGGTTAAGATGGGTTAAGTTAAGATAGGTTAGGTTAAGTGAGGTTAGGTTAGGTTGGGTTAATAGACACTAGTGTAAATATCCCTGTAGACCAACTTCAGCTCGGTAGACTGCAAACTATAGTGGCACCAACATAAATAAATTTGCTGAGAACACTAAAGTAGGGCGTGTAATTGAATCTTACGAGGACTTCGAAAAATTACAGATTTTTTTTTAGATTGCCCCCGCAGGGGACCAGTTTATTGGGCATCCCCTTACATCCTGTGCGAGGTGAAGTGCAGAAGCGTTTACAGTGCCCATCTGGGAAGCATGCGAAGTTCATGCTTGCCTTTATGACTCATGTATTAAGGGCGTAAAAGCCTGAAGGGTCATGGGTTTTGTCAGCAAGTTACATAAAGTGACAGAATGATGAGTGTGTGGGGGGGGAAATTTCCCGGTACAATTTATCTGTTTATGGCAAAGCGTGGCAGGTCCCTAATAATGTCAATTGCCAGGCCATAGCCATAGGCATTGGCAATATTGAGGGACATACCTTATAGTGTGATTGTGATGGCGTGTACGTCGGTAGTGTCGGCTTCAAGGGGGACGTCGAGAGGTTGGTAGGGGACGTCCTTATTGGCGTAGATAGTAGTCCACTAGCATGTCCGCAGGGTGGTCAATTGATGTGGAGAACTGGAGTGGATGGGCCCCAGGTGCCGGCACGCCGGTGGGGTCCACGAGTGCGCGGTGGGTGGATGGGGGCAACCGGGCATGGGGCAGGTTCGGTGTGGACGCCAGCAGTGGTGCCAGGCGGCGGTGGAGTAGGCCGTGAGCATGAGGAGCACACAGGGGGGCTGCCAGGTTGTGTCAAACCAGAATTATACTGCCAGATTCTGGGGTCACTAATCTAAGGGGATAATTTAACTCTATTCTTAATTTTAAGGTCGCTGCCACCAGACACCCCCCTTCCCTGGGCAGTATGTAGCTCGTTAGGTAGCGGGCAGAATAAGCTAGGCATTGGGTTGGTTTTTTTCATTGACCAAATCGATAGTGGGAAGAAGGGTGAAACATCAAGCATGTATTAACTATTTTATTCCTTATAAAACATATTGCATCCTGTCAAAATAGAAGAAGAGTTGGCCTTCCTCAGAAGAACAACTATTCTTTTCACTACACTTCACCACAATACACGCCTTACATCAAGTGAGTATCATTAACATACTCATTCTTCATAACAATCACTGACCTCCTTACCTCGGTCATTCCTTCTTACCATAACGCCAAGCACATCAGACTGCTCCACCTGTTAGAGTATAGCACCACATGTTACATTACAGCACCACATGTTATATCATAGTACCACATCCCGGGTACACTCCACACCTACAAGTGTGAAACTCCTCGGTATTTCTAGGTACACATACCAGGTACCTCGTTCACACACTACTCTTGATGAGTAGAGAGGGGTTACTTTCCAAGTAACTGTACCAGTACTGTTTCCACGCCTGGTATTCTAGGTCGCTCAAAGTGGCGACAGCAAATCTTCTAAAACATATTATTATGTGCTCCTATTCCTGGGTGGTGATATGCAGGGGATCCACAGGTTCACAGTGGAGGAACATAACGGTGTACAGTCACTCGTCACATGGGGTGGCCCTCAAAGTGTGGTCATGGCCGACGCCAGAAGAGCTCAGAACGCGTGGTACCTGTGTTGGTGAGAAGTCGGGCATCACTAAGAATAATGCCTGAGGGGCTTTCATCACCACCCACTAGTACACTATGACTTCACTTTATAACACAACAGGCAAGGTTTTATGATGTAAAAACTGTTAGATAAGTCTTTTTAGGGCGGAATAGAGCATGATGAAGTTCACTAACCTGTGTTGGTGAGAAGTCGGGCATCACTAAGGGAGATGCCCAGCGTCTCACTGAACTAGGCCTACAGTTTCCAATTTTGAATTTTCACTTTGAATTCTTATGGTTCTCACATCTCCATTTTTGTATCTATTGTGACCTTATGCCTTATAATTATATATCTTAATCCTAAATTACACACTAAAGTAAGGTTCTGGTTTGCTAGTTCCTGGGGAAATTCATTAGGTTATAATATCAACGCGGCACACCCGAGGCGGCCTAGGCGCCAACCCGAACAAAGCCTAGCGTCGTATTTTCATGGCGTGGGTATACAAGATATTCTCTTTGAAGCATAGTTTCTGGATCACTTCCAACACTTCACATAGGTCTGATACATTTATCCTTTTTCCAACTCAATGTTCTTTTATATTTTCATCTGATACCTGCGATAGCTATGTTCACTAATCGTTCACAGACGTAAATAGAATGACCTTCAAACACGATCTACACTTAGCCTTTATAGTACACTAGTCCATATCAATTGGACTTTCCCAACCATCTTATAGATACCTTGAGTTCTCCGTAATGCTATGAGTACATACACTTAATATTATATGACCGCACCTGGGTACAATTTGTAAAACAATTCATAAACACTCAGTGCATGTATATTGTGTATATTGTATGTATATGATGTATGTTGTATGTATAATATGTATGTACTCCATTTATGTACATTACTTATTTAGCTAGCAGCGTGTGGAAATGCCTTTTATCATGTCACCACACGCTTAGATAATGTACCTGGCGACATCTGGAAGCTGCTAATATATCACTTGCCACATGTCGCCTGAGAGGTCAGTTGACCCATAGAGAGTGTCGGGAACCGTCGTCTTTGCTAGCACCTCTGTACATCCAGCAAATAGAACCTACAAAAACTCTACAGGTGTTTGTGTTCGCTCCTGTAGTTATAATTGAGTACCCAGAACATGTACACTCAGTAGGAGAGTTATCCTTTACCAACGTTTCCCGTTTTCTGATACTCTACAAGTGCCGTGGATTTGAATGTTATGTGGCGTAATATGAATCAAAGAGTTTTTAAGGATGAAAATTATGTGCACAGTACAGAAGGGGGTGACTGAGTAGCAGCTGGAGGCAAGGGTAGTCTGTGTAGGTTGGAGATGGCGGTACAGAGTGTATCAAAGTCTTTCAATACGGTTGGTAAGTTCGTGTAAATGGGATATGATCTGTGTCGTGTCACCGGAGGGGGGTTGTGGGGGGCACCGGTGGGGGCACAAGTTCTGACAGCATCTGAGTAGAGACGGGGAGGAGGCCCAGTTGTAGTTGAGTTAGGAGACGGCCGGGACTGCTGTGTTGCAGCCAGGTGAGGCCAGGCAGGGGCAGGTATTGTTGGAGAAGGCCCGGGAGGCTGGGGGAGAGGTTGAGATTGATGCAGCCTTAGGGGAGGCTTTTCTCCTGGGACAGACGGGCGTTTGGGGCATTGTCATGAGTCAACATTGTGCCAGCCACCACAATTACAACACCTGGGGTCAACAACATAGCCCACACCACCCCCATTGAGGTGTTCTTTGATTTTTTGGGCACAGACGGAGGAGTGATGGTTACGTGAACAGAAACGGCATCTGGGACGATCACGTCGGCAGCAGGCGGTGAAGGTGTGACCCCAATGGGAGCAGATGACACAAAAAGCAGGACCAGGGTGATATGGTTCAGCGTACAGTGGGGGGAGGACTGGGTGGGCATCAACAGTAGTTGGGCACTCCCTCCCTTTCCATTTAACTATGACAACTGCTTGTGGGGTCTTCCCTCGGTAGTGTCGACATATACTGAGTATACGTGGATTAAAGTTACGAGCATCTTCGACTTCAGCGTATAGGGGGAACTGTTTAACTAGGATGTGACAACATTCCGCTGGGTCAGCAGGTAGAGGCACGAGGACAACCCTGTCAAATCCAAAAGTACTGAGTGTTTCATAGACCTCGGGTGTCTGACACTTGATAAAGTTACGGTTCTTACCTTTTCGGAATTGAATGGTGAGACCCTGTTGTCTCCAATACTTTGTTGTCCAATTAAACCGGTCCTCGACGGTATTCAGTGAGTCCTTGGGGAAGTGCAGATGCAATTTACTTGGTTGGTTGGCATAGGGGAGGGTGTCGAGGGGATAGCTGCCCTCAATTACTGGAAGATCTAAAATACGGGGTCGCGACCCCAAATAAGAACGTAAGAATGGGCGAAACCGCAGATGGCCTATTGGCCCATGCTAGGCAGGTCCATTGACATCCAACCCCTATCGCTCATATATCCATCGCTACACAGCGTGTTTGCGTGAATGATGATGTTTGATAACTTGTTCCACTCATCCACTACTCTATTTCCAAATCAATGTTTACCTATTTCGCACCTAAATCTATTTTTTTCTAATTTAAAACCATTGCTAGGAGTTTGCTCCTGGTTAGATAGTTTAAGTACTTTGTTATATTACTTTTTTTTTAACCCTGACTTCCATTTATACACCTCGATCATATCGCCCCTCTTTCTACGTATCTCGTATCTCGAGGAGTGCAAATTCAGACGAGTTAATCTGTCTCTATACTCAAAGTTCCTAGTGTAACGTGCTGCTTTTATTCTTTGTACTATTTCATATACTTATTCTTTTTATTCTTCAATATATTTATATACTTATATTCTTGCTCATATCTATCTTTTATATTAATCTTTTCTGGTGAGCATAGTTTAATAATTTCAAATTCTATGTCTTTCGTTCTAAAAGTATATGTCTTATATTTCTTTGCTTATTTTTTCTAAGTCACTATTCTTTTCTTTACTTCATTTCTTTTTTTCACATATATCACTGTATTTCCTGAATATCATGTCCTTACTTTCTCTCAATTATATTTTGTTCTAGTTATATTCTAAACCATGGATTAGTCTGGGAAACCATGTCATTATTATTATAACACTTATTACTTACAACGGTAGCCTGCCACCACCCAGACTTTTATTAGAGCATAACATATCCTAGTGAACTGTTAGGTAGAACATAAGAACATAAGAACATAAGAATGGAGGAAACTGCAGCGGGCCTATTGGCCCATACTGGGCAGTCCCGTTTACACCCAACCCCTATTGCTCATATAAGCATCCAACCTATGTTTGAAGCTATTCAGCGTATTCGAGTTAATGATGATATTTGGTAACTTGTTCCATTCATCCACTACTCTGTTTCCAAACCAGTGTTTACCTATTTCACGCCTAAATCTAAATTTGTCTAATTTAAAACCATTGTTACGAGTTCGCTCCTGGTTGGATAGTTTGAGTACCTTTGTAATGTCCCCTTTGTTTAGCCCTGACTTCCACTTGTACACCTCTATCAGGTCGCCCCTCGCTCTACGTCTCTCGAGGGAGTGCAAATTAAGATGCTTTAACCTGTCTCTACACTCAAGGTTCCTAATGCCCGGGATTAGTTGTCATTCTCCTCTGAATTCTTTCCAATGATTCTATATCCATTCTGTAATACGGTGACCAGAACTGAACTGGGTAATCCAGGTGTGGTCTCACAAGCGCAAGATACAGTTTTAGGATGACCTCGCTAGTCTTGTAACTAACACTCCTTTGTATGAACCCAAGTACTTTATTAGCCTTGTTACGAGCAAAAACACATTGTTAACTTGGCTTAAGGTTCCTACTTATCATTACTCCTAAATCTCTCTCGCAGTCGGATTTCTCTATGGCATCGTTGTTCATCTGGTTTCCCGGATTACATCTCCTATACTGAGTACTTTACATTTGCCCACGTTGAATTTCATCTGCCATTTTTCAGACCATTCAAAAAATTTGTTTAGATCTTCCTGTAGTTTTGCGGAGTCCTCGTCAGATTTAATAACACATCATATTTTAGTGTCATCAGCAAATTTACTTATGTTGCTGTCTAAGCCGATATCTATGTCGTTTATGTATATAATAAATAATAATGGTCCAAGTACTGAGCCTTGGGGAACTCCACTTGTGACGTTGCTCCAATGGGACTTAGTGCCGTTAATGCTCACTCATGCTCACTCACTGTTTCCTGTCCTGTAACCACGCCGTAATCCATTTAAGGATGTTACCTTTGATGCCATGTGCTTCTACCTTTCTAATTAGTCTTTCGTGGGGGACTCTGTCGAAGGCTTTGCTAAAGTCGAGATATACCACATCATAATTGTGCCCCTCGTCCACCAATTCGAAAACTGATGAAAAGAATGTTAATAGATTAGTTAGACAAGAACGTCCGCTTGTGAAGCCATGCTGGGAATCATTGATCAATCGGTGCTTCTCCAGGTGATTTTGAATAGAGTTTGAAATGATTGCTTCCAGTAATTTGCCTACTATTCATGTTAGACTGATTGGGCAGTAGTTAGAGGATAGTGATCTATCCCCCTTCTTGAAAATCGGTATTACATTCGCTATCCTCCAGGATTCTGATACTACACCTGTTTTTAAGGACATGTTAAACAACTTTGCTAAGGGCATACTAAGCTCTTCCTTACATTCCTTTAATACTCTGGCAAATATCTCATCGGGACCTGGTGACTTATTAGGCTTTAGTTTGTCTATTTGCTCACTAACATCGTTACTAGTCACTACTATCTCGCTTAATTTGTTTTCTTCTCTATCTCTGAATAGAGTCGGTGCCTCGGGTATCATGTTTAAATTTTCGGTGGTGAAAACTGGTGAAAAATATTTATTCAAATTATTGCTTATTTCTCCGTCGTTATCAGTTAGCTCACCGGTATCTGACCGTATTGGTCCAATCTTTTCTCGTGTTTTAGTTTGATACATTTGGTAGAATCCTTTGGGGTTTGTCTTCGCCTCCCTTGCTATCCTTACCTCATTATTCCTCTTGGCTTTCCTTATCTTGGTTTTAACCCTACTCGCCAATATCTTGTAATAATCGTGGAGGTAAATTTCACCACGCTTTATCCTTCTACCTATAGCCTTCCTTTGGCCAATGATGTTCTTTAAATAATTATTTATCCATTTAGGGTCATTGTTGTCTAATCTGAGTTTTTTGTATGGTATGTTCTGCCTTTGTGCATTAAGTAACTCATTATTTAAATTGTCGTGGAACTCGGCAATCTCAG
Organism: Homarus americanus; assembly: GCF_018991925.1. Taxonomy (NCBI): domain Eukaryota; kingdom Metazoa; phylum Arthropoda; class Malacostraca; order Decapoda; family Nephropidae; genus Homarus; species Homarus americanus. The sequence continues at coordinate 13,572,861 of NW_024737097.1, forward strand.
ATCTCGTTATCAGGTCGGAGTCATCTGTCAGGTTCCCGGCCAAGCGCAACACCCCCTCTCTCAGCTGCCTCTTTAAACTGTCAAAGTTTGCCCTTCTGAAATGTGGTACTTTAGTGGAATTTTCCTTACGTCTGCCCTGAAAATCTAATTGGAATCTAATTTCTTTGTGATCGCTGTTTGCAAGTTCGTTCTCTACCTCAACATTGCTAATGAGGTTTTCTCTGTTCGACAGAACTAAATCGTGTATATTATTACCCCGTGTGGGTTCGGTTATATGTTGACTTAGGAAACAGTCCTGGATCGTCTCGAGAAAATCCTCTGATTCTGAGTTACCTGTAAGGTCAGTCCAATCTATTTGGCCAAGGTTAAAGTCGCCTACTATACAGACTTTGTTGTGTATGGAAGCCCTGCGCATTTCATCCCAGATAAGTCGCTCATTGACTCTATCAAGATTGGGAGGTCTATATATTACTCCTGTGATTAATTTTTCCCTACCGTCGATTAATTCTATCCAGATTGTTTCTGTATTCCGCTCAGTTTTTATTTCCTTATTTATTTCACACTTCAGATTATCCCTAACATAGATTGCTACTCCGCCTACTTTCCTGGTCTGCCTATCGGTATGGAACAATTTGTAACCCGCAATTTGGTATTCGACCGGCAACTCACGTGAGTCTAAGTTGATCCATGTTTCAGTGAATGCTACTATATCGATTTTTTCGGTACATACCAAGGCCCTAATATCATCCATTTTGTTTCTCATACTTCTACTGTTCGTGTAGTAGACATTTAAGTTAGTCGTGTTCTGAGTCCTCCCTTTACCGCGTTTAGTTTTAGTTTTAAACTCCCTGTTTAATTTAGTTTTGTCATCATTCCTAACACTATTTCCCTGTAATCAATCTTTCACTTTGTTTACTCGCTCCCACTGCAGTTTCCCCCACCCCCGTGCCCATATGTTCCCCAAGCAGTTTAAAGACTTCGATAGCGAGCTTCTAGGCACGTGAGTTACAATAGTTATTTTCTGAGAACCAACAGGTAGAAGGAATAAAGCGGTGATACCCATAGTTTACTTATTTAATATTTATTAACATAAGGAGTGAATAAAATGTTAATTAAGTTCACTCAGACAAGACTGGACCACTTAAGTCTTACTTTACCATTCATAAAATCGGTCTTCAATTACTTAATACATCATTAAACAATTGTTATATTATTTCTTTGACAAATAAGATGGTTATTTGACACACTTGACAATATCCCGAATCAAAATATTATATATAACAACATGCTATTTCGGAATGAATAACATGGCACTTTTCCTTTAGTTGATGTACTCACCTCACATACATATTAACTGATACTACCAATTTTTATGGGTTCACCACTCAACTTGGGATAACTATATTCCTGCTAATTATCTCCAATCATATACAACAATAATACTTTGGCCCATATAACTGTAAGGAGTGCCCCAGGGTATAACACTGGTGTCTCCACAGCAAACGAAGTAAGCTGTTGTAGTATCTTGCGTTATTTGATGGGAGAATGACGAGTCACATGATCAGCATAGCTGGGGAGTTTATTCTCTGGTGTTGGTTACAACGTGCCTAACACATTTCGTGTTTACACAAGCCTAAACAGCTGTTAGAGACGGTTGTAGTCCGACACACTGCGGGGGAGTTCGGGCCTAGTTCCCAGGGTGCAGACTCGCACAGTTTAATCCTGCCAAATGAACGACATCTTCCAATACAGCCAGCTGGTATGCAGCTACCGGTCCCCCGGTGACTGTTGGGTATTCAGCTAACATACACACTGTGCTTGAGATAATAATGGAGAAGCATCAGAGATGTCAATAATAACTCAATCACAAACAATCTTTCATCTAGCAACGACAGACGATATTTATGTTACATTAATTCTTTCACTGGGTAAATGACAATTTCACTATTACAACATGAACACTGATATTCACAAAATTCACTGAGTTAAACTGACTTAATATGGCGGGCGGAAAATCGTACACATACCTGAAATAATAATGGAGAAGCGTCAGAGATGTGACGCTCCCCACCCCCCACCCCCCCTGCACGAGCTTATATACGGTTAACTGGCAACTCAGGCCTGTGAGGAACACATGCAAGAAAGGCTAATCACGCAATGACGGAAATTACATTCAACTCAATTGCTCTACATTTAACTATGATACTCAATGCCACGGGTCAGGCGAATTTCCTACGTCTATTCAGGAAAAAGTGCAATTACACCCATTGTTAACATTAGTTTTACAAAGTCAGTGAAACTACAAACAAGGAACTATTCAAGGGGATACGTTAGATGTTGGAGATTATACAGGTTGACAGAATAGTTCAGGAGATTAATGACTTTCCTAAATAGATAACTGACACTAGCTAAACTATATACATCAGATTCTCTGATGTTTGGGCAACAAAATAATCTAACTTCAGTAGCAATTGGAAATTCATGGCGATCCCCAGGGACAATATCATGGGATGCCATTCGTACTGGCAGATTCGACACTCACTTACTTAACCAGTGTTACTAACAATAAAGACAGTTAAAGCTTTCAACATCACTCACAAAGGATCTTGTATGCTTTAACTGTAATCAGACATCTCTAAGTTGACTCAAAACAATGGTGTCCTCTCTCATATTCAGATTCACTTTATAGAGAGGTTGGTTTCATGAAGTCAGAGAAAATGGATGGCACCCTGGTTTGGGAGCGATGAGAAAACGTACGCCTCAGATGGGAGACTCAGTAAAGAAGGCATAGCTACATGTTTTGTGGGCTATTGAGCGTAATATGAATCGTCTGATTTTACGTTAACTGACGTGTACGACAGTGTTACACTAGTGCCCGGATTATTCTTCTCATTCTCCTCTGTATGATTCAGATTTCAGATTTGCCCCCGAGGGGGCTAGTTTATTGGGCACTCCCTTACATCCTGTGCAAGGTGAAGCGCAGAAGCGTTTACAGCGCCCATTTGGGAAGTGTGCAAAGTTCATACTTGCCTTTATGACTCGTGCATTAAGGGCGTAAAAGCCTGAAGGGTCATAGGTTTTGTCAAGTTACATAAAGTGAGAGAATGATGAGTGTGTGGGGGGAAAGTTCCCGGTACATTTCATCTGTTTATGGCAAAGCGTGGCAGGTCCCTAATAATGTCAAATGCCAGGCCTGTGACTAGGAGGAGGGAAATCTGGTCTGGGAGGGAAGAGGTGTTGGTAACGGCTGGGGACCTGTAGGAGGAGGTTATAGGGCAAGTGTGGATATAGTGAGAGAAGGTGTGAGAATCGGGTTGGCCACAAAGTTTACAAACAGTGCGGTGAGGCTCAGGGTTGCCAATGTACTCCCATAGGTACCTGTACCCTAGGCGCAGTCTCATGTATATTATACTGCCAGACTGGGGTCACTAAGTCTAAGGGGATAACTTAACTCTAATCTTACTTTCTAAGGGTCGCTGCCACCAGACCCCCGCTGGACAGCATGTAGCTCGTTAGGTAGCGGGCAGAGTGGACTAGGCATTGGGTTAGGTTTTCCATTGACCAGATCGATAAGGGTAAAGAAGGGTGAAACCATAACATGTCTTAATTGATTTATTCCTTATAAAACATACTGGTAAAAAACACATACAACCACACTGTGGACCATAACTCCAAGGCCTGTCCCAGGGTATAGCACTGGAGCCTCTAACAACTGCTGTTGTGGTCGGTTACACTACGACCCGAGGTGGGTTTGGGGTCCTCGGCCCACGAGGTAGAGTAGAGCCGATTAATCATGCCGAATCAGCGCCATCACTCCTATATTGACCACTGCTGGGTATCCACCGGCTCCGAGCGACCGGTGGGTTTCAATTAAGCCCACCCTCGATCTGGAGACAAACGGGGCAGCGTCAGGGGACTGAGAAACATGACAACACCAACAAACTCTCTTGTCTAGACGAAAGACGTATTTACGTTATTTTACTTCTACACTGGGCGAATGACAATTCAACTGTTAAATCATGAACACTGGTGAACACTGATATTCACTTCAATTGACAGAATTAACTGAATGGCTAGGGAACACAGAACATACCTGGAGACAAACGGGGCAGCGTCAGGGGACGCGCTCCCTGGCCATCTTGAGTTTATATACCCCTGAGTTGCCAGTGATCGCTACTCACGCAATGACAATAATCACAAACAAACTAACTGTTACTCATTCAAAGATGACCCTCAGTTGACATAGGTCTGGCGAATTACTAAAGTTGATTTAAACAGACTAATTCAAGGTTGCGTTTGCCAGTAGAGAGTGCAATAAACGTAGTGACAACTGTGTTCGAAGGCGGGACTTACTGAGAGTGATCCTGAGGGTAAAACCGATGGGAAATACACGTCTCTCCTGAGATTCTACAAGCGCGGTGGATTTGAATATTATGTAGCGTAATATGAATTAAAATGGATTCTTAGGAATGACAAAGATGTGCGCAGTACAATATAAGCTGTTGAGATCGGGTCAGGGAATGATACTCTTTGTAGTGGCGGTTGCCGTCACCGGTTACAGCGTCATAGTGGCATAGTGTGATGCTACCCCGTTGTTTCAGTGTCATGGTCACGTTGACTGCTGATCTATTTAACTAATGATTCTTATTAAACTCCACGCCCGCAAAACATGAGTGAGTTAGCAACCCCTGAGAAGACATGTTTCTTCCCCAAAGATGCTACACTTGTGTTCCCTCCCAGAGTCCCGCCTTTGTGAAGACAGTTGTCAATGCGTTTATTCCACTTTCTCCTGGGAAGCTCAATCTTGAATTAGTCTGTGTAAATCAACTCAAGTAATTCGCCAGACCTTTGTCAACTGAGGGTCATCTTTGAATGAGTAACAGTTAGTTTGTTTGTAATTATTGTCATTGCGTGAGTAGCGATCACTGGCAACTCAGGGGTATATATACCCCAAGACGAGCCAAGGAAAGCATTCCTGACGCTGCTTCCATGTTTCTCCAGGTATGTTTTGTGTAGCCATTCAGTTAATTCAGTCAATTGTAGTGAATATCAGTGTTCACCAGTGTTCATGATTTAACAGTTGAATTGTCATTCACCCAGTGTAGAAGTAATATAACGTAAATACGTCTTTCGTCTAGACAAGAGAGTTGTTTGTGTTTTCATGTTCTCTGACGCTGCTTCCATGTTTCTCCAGATCCCATTGTGATTCTTGCAACCATTCAACAACGGCCTCGGATGTAGTAGATGACCAACAGGGATCATATACGAAACGATGGCATCGATGCAGCCTGATTAATGTGCCCCACGGCTTCGTTGGGCCAGACCCCAGACCCGCCATGTGTCTGGCTACCCCACAATAACAACGGTCGTGAGCCCTAGTGTCCTACCCTGGGTTGCTCCTTGGAAGTGTATGTCCACAGAGAGGGTTGTGACATGTATGTTAGTGATAATTAGATGGAACTAATTATCCCATGTTGGGTAGTGGACCCATGTATATGCTAGTTTAATTATTAACGAGTATGTTGAGAAGGAACTGAGTTTGCAGTAAGCCCAGGAGTTGAGCCTGGTAGTTTTATGATTAATACTATATCTTTCCCCATTGATTGAATATTAATAAACTTGTTTTTAGAGTACTTTAGGTGTATTCATTTCTCCCACAGTATTTTACCTTTATTTCCATCCAAGTGACTTGATACCAGAATTACCATACCCATGTGCCTAGACCCTCGACCATGCTACCAAAAGAATGACCATGCTACCAAAAGAATGTCCATGCTACCAAAAGAATAGGTGACGGAACTGAGTAAGACTAAGAGAATTAAGTAAGTTGAGGGTGGTGTAGATAGAGAGGGAATCCGCGCCCTCACATCAGGTGTGTCCAATTTTCGTTGAATGCCTCTCGTTGTGTGGCGTGTATGCGAGATTTGAGATGATTCAGGGAGAGGGCGAGAGTGGCTTCAATATCTTCTTCTTGTGTAGCTTCTTTGGCAAGCCGATCAACAGTGCCACAGGCAGTTATTCCTATGTGTGACGGGATCCAAATAAACTTGACACGGATGTCATCAGTTTGTTCTAGCCCGGCAATGGCGGCTAGGGTGTGTTGGGCGGCAGGGGAGGAGGGGGAGGGTAATTTGAGCCTCGCGAGCGCAGAAGTGATGTCACTGATTATAAGGAGGTTCCGGCGTTCAGTGCGAGCATAGGTCGCCCCCTCATGAATGCCCACGAGGATGGCTATGCTTTCAGCATCAGTGGAGGAGGCCCAGTCGTAGACCCTGATTTTCCTGCAGGCCTGGCGCTCAGGAATCCACGCAGCTCCCCAGCGTGGTAACAGACCCATCACAGTAGACGAGGATAGGAGGGTGGGAGGTCTTTAGAGAGGAGGCGACATCATTAATCTGCTCAAGGCAGTTAAGTTTGAGCATATACCTCAGTTGGGTGGATTTACGACCAGGGAAGGTGTGGACGACAACATCAACACATGGAAAAGTCCACGGCGGTAGAGGCGGATGAGTGTACTCGGGAGGGAGAGAGGTCGAGGGGGTGTAGAGGTGATAACGCAGGATGTCAGCAGCAGTGTGGACGGGCCAGAGTTGAGAGGGAGGGGGGAAAGTAATGGGGACAGGCCGGCTCAGGAGGGTGTTAAGATGTGAGTTCAGTGAGCGCGACAGGGGAGTAGGTTGCTCACTGCGAAGAAGTTTAACACCAAGGATGGCATTGAGAGCAGTAATTCGATCGCAGACGGGAAGCAGGATTAGTTCGCGCTGCATGACTTCTATTCTGGTGGTCATAGGGCAGCCGAGGATGAGTCTCATCACTCTGTTTTGGATTTTCTCGATGCTTTGTTTCTCGCGCTGGGAGGCAACTACAAGGACAGGAGAGGCATAATCTATGACAGCTCTGACGATGGCAATGTACATGAGACGTAGGACCCTGACAGAGGCTCCTTTGAGGCCGTGAGTGAGGGACTGGAGGGGCCTCGTTCGTTGGCGGCACTGGGAGATGACGTGGGCGGCGACAGCGGAGGTGGTGGCTCTGGTAGTGGCTCGCACAGGTAGACCAAGGTACCTGTAGGTGCGTACTTGATCGATGTCTTGTCCTTGCAGAGTCAGTGGTGTCTGACGCGTGAGATGAACTTGGTTTTAGTGTGTGAGATGACTAGCCCGAGTGTTTGACAGGTCCGGGCGAACGTGGAGAGTATAGGTTGTTCATGTTGCACTGTAGTAATTTGGAGGAGAATATCATCAGCATAGCTTATGATGTGACAGGTCTAGGGCGCGCTCAGCAAAGATGACATTGAGGCGGCAGATAGAGTTCATGAGAACATTAAAGAGTGTAGGGCTGAGTACACCTCCCTGAGGCGTGCCAAGATCAAGGTCCCTGATCTTAGAGTAGTGGCCCTGAAAACGGACACGGGCCTGTCGATGGGAGAGGTAGTCAGCAATCCACGTGAGGAGTTTGCCCTTCACATCCATGTGAGTGAGGCCCTCAAGGATCACTTCACTGTTGGCTTTATCAGAAGCACCCTTGAAGTCGACGAAGAGGGAGGTTTTGGCGGAGGTGTTTGCCATGTAGTGAGCGATGCAGTGAGCAGTACTCTTTCCGGGACGAAAACCATAGAGGTCAGGGTGCAGGTGGGCTTCAATTTTCCAGTGGAGGCGGTGGCGTATCATGCGCTCCATCATCTTTGAGAAGCAGGAGATGAGGGTTATTGGACGATATTCATCTTGTCTGCCTGGTTTAGGGACTGGGATGGTGGTGGCAGTCTTCCATAAGTGAGGCAGCTGACCAGTATCAAAAGAGAGGTTAAATAGACAGAGAGGGGGTTACCAGGGGTGGCAATAAGGGCATTTAACACATCATATGTGACGCCGTCATCGCCTGGGGCGGTGGACCGACCACGCTTAACAGCATTTAGTAGTTCACACTGTGTGAAAGGCACATCAGTGTCTGCAAATAGGTCTTGGTACTCGAAGATGCACCGTCGGTGTTGTGGTTGCAGTGCGAGGGTGAGATCTCGTACAGCGGGTGGTAGCGCATCAATGGAGGCGGCCCCCTGCCACGTCTGGGAGAGCGCCTCAGCTCGGGCAGCTGGTCTGGGGTGGAGCGCGGGTCTAGCGTTGGTGCCCCGGGCACGGTTAATGGTGAGCCATATATCACCTATAGACGTAGACTGGTCAACAGAAGAAGCAAAATCAAACCACTGCTTCTCTCGTGCGAGAGTGATGGCAGATTGGAGCTCTTTATTTGTGCGCATCAGGAAGCGTAGAGAGTCAGGGAGCTGGGAGATTTCTTCCACTGGTCGACTGCTATTCGGTGCTATACTCGGATAGACTTAACATGAGGGTCAGGGTTAACATTCCACTGACTCCTGGGCTGGCGGTTAGGAAGGCGGTGTTTTGGGACAGGGCGGAGGAGGTCAGTGCATTGTTTGGACAGATCAAGGTAGAGTTGGTCTGCGGTGGTGACAGTGTAACCCTGAAACCATTCAGCAATGGTAGTGATGAAGGCAGGTATGTTGGCAGGGGGTAGGCTGAGCCTAGGTCCCTTGGGTGGAACGGGTATTCTCACATACTGGAAGGTAGTGTGGATAGGGAAATGGTCACTGTGGGGGGAGTGGAGGATGCGGGTGGAGTGTGGGCGGTGAGGGTCAGAGTAGAGAGCTATGTAGTCAAGTTTCCCTCCCCCGATGTGGGTGGGTGATGGAGGGCAGAGAAGACGTACAGGGTCATCAGTGGTTTGTAGGTAGGAGAGCCAGGAGTTACCCCGGGAGTTTGAGTGGGGCCCCTGGGAGCCGAGACTAGGGTAACGGGCATTGAGGTCCCCCACAAGGAGGGTGGGGGGTGGAGGTGATATGGTGTGGTAGGATAGGGACAGTAGGGGTGGAGGGAGGCACATAGACATTGACAATATTGAGGGACATACCTTTTAGTGTGATTGTGATGGCATGTGCGTCGGTGGTGTCGTCATCAAGGGGGACGTCGAGAGGTTGGTAGGGGACATCCTTCTTGACACAGATCCGTAGTCCACGTGCATGGCTTCGTGGTAGTCCGTCGATGCGGAGAACAGGAGTGGATGGGCTCTCAACACATGTGTAGCCACTGAGCACATAGGTACCAGCAGCACACCGCGTTTCTTGGAGGCACAGCACGTCGACGTCTTCAGTGTAGACGTAGGTTTTGAGGGCACCAAACTTGCTTTTCAAGCCGTTTATGTTCCAGGTGAGTACCTGCAGTCCTGTAGCGTTGCTATCCATTGTGGTGTATTAGACTGATTACCCCTGACGTGGACGGATGGGCCTTAGGTGCCGGCATGTCGGTGGAGTATGGGTAGCCGGGGGTGGAGTCCTCAGGTCCAATAGGTAGCCCTGGTGGAGACAGCACAGACACAGGAGCAGGCGAGGCTTGAGGTGGGTAGACAGGTTGAGGCACCACGTGACGTAAAGATGAGGCAGGGCTTGGCTCGGGGGCCCCAGTACACACAACCTGTGAGCAGGGGGGGCTCACAGGGGGACTACCAGCTTGTGTCAAACCAAAAGAGGGGAGTGACTGGGTGGCAGCAAAGGGCAGGAGTTGGCGGTGTAGGTCCGAGATGGCGGTACAGAGTGTAACCAAGAGTTTCTCAACATGACTGGTAAATTCTTGGAAGAGGGACATGATCTGTGTCATGTCACTGGAGAGGGGTTGTGGGGGGCACTGGTGGCGGCACAAGGCTTGACAGCGTCAGAGTAGCGACGGGGTTGTGGGGGGGAACTGGTGGGAACACGAAGCATGATAGTGTCAGAGTAGAGACGGGGAGGAGGCTCAGTAGTGGTTGAGTTAGGGAATGGTAGGTGCTGTTGTGGCGCAGCCTGGTGAAGCCAGGCAGGGGCAGGTGACCCAGTAGACTGAGGGGGGCGTTGTGGTAGACGCAGCCCTTGGGGAGGCCTCTCCCCTGGGACAGAAGGGCGACTGGGGCACTGCCGTGAGTCAGCATTGTGCCAGCCGCCACAGTTACAGCACCTGGGCTCAACTACATAGCCCACACCACCCCTATTAAGGTGGTCTTTGATTTTCTGGGCACAGGCGGCGGAGTTGTGGTTACGTGAGCAGAAGCGACATCTAGGACGATCACGTCGGCAGCAGGCAGTGAAGGTGTGACCCCAATGAGAGCAGATAACACAAAATGCAGGCCCAGGATGATAGGGCTCTGCATAAAGTGGTGGAAGGATTGGATGGGCTTTCACAGTGGTTGGACATACTCTTCCCTTCCACTTGACAATAACAGCAGCTTGTGGAGTGTGTCCCCGGTAATGTCGATGTATACTGAGTATATTAGAATTAAAGTCACGTGCATCTTCGATGTCAGCGTATAGGGGGAATCGTTTCACTAGGATGTGGCAACATTCATCAGCGTCTGCTGGAGGGGCCACTAGGACAACCCCGTCAAAGCCAACAGTACTAAGGGTTTTATAGACTTCAGGAGTGTGACACTTGATAAAGTTCCGGTTCTTACCTTGTCGGAATTGAATGTTAGGACTATGCTGTCTGCAGTACTTCATCATCCAATTAAACCGATCCTCGACAGATTTTAATGAGCCCTTGGGAAAGTGGAGATTCAGCTTACTTGTTTGTTTGGCAGAGGGCAGGGTGATAGGGTCCATGGCATTGCTGTTTCCACTGTGGCTAGTGTTTCCCATAGAACATTACCGTCTCTGTCATAATCACTGGGGTCTGACTCTTGAAGGGTGTTGGATTCAGTCAAGACCTGCTGTGTTTTATTCCCAGTTGAATTCTTTCTGCTTCCTTCTGTGTGTGTCGTCCTTTTCTTCCTATCATTCATGATCTCATCACTGTCGCTTCCTTCACTTTTCTTTGCCTCCTCTCGCCTCCTCTTCTTTTCTTTTTTACTAATCACTTCTTGAAAATTGCCTATCACTTCTATTGTTGTTGGCCGCGGATTGTCTGCTTCTGATTCACTACTTGAAAGCCTCAGGTCGTCTTCTAAGTTGTTTAGTAGGGCAATCTTTTCTTCTTTAGCCAAAGCCTCCATAGGTTTCTGCCCACCACTCTCCCCAGGCATTGTGCAATGCTTGTGTTTGGTCACAGGCGAGATGGAGAGGCAACGACGTCACTACCACGTCATACGTAGCCACGCTCTTCGCACTGCGCATGCGCAGATGCGAAAGTAACCGACCAGAGGGTCCAGGCAGAAAGTCCAGATATTTTATCTAAAATATTGTTTAAGTCCAGCAACTATAAATTTCACAAGCGACACTGTGCTTACAACTGGTCTCCACTGTAGTTCTCTAAACAGACTGAAGGAAGTCGTCTCACTAAATTCATCAGAATTGGGAATTGTAGGGAGAGCTCACTCACAGCCTTTGTTGACGTTTCACGGTGTTCCAGTAAAGTGATTAGTACCACAGTGCTTCTCTGTATGCCTTCTCGGGATTCGATATCCATTCTGTAGTACGTGACCAAATCTGAACTGCATAATCCAAGTGAGGTCTCACAAGCGCAAGATATACTTTTAGGATAACCTCGCTGGTATTGTACCTAACACTTCCTTTGTATGAACCCACTTTGTTAGCCTTGTTTCGAGCAAATACGTATTGTTGTCTTGGTTTAAGATTCATCCTTATCATGTTCATAATCACAATAGCATAGCTAGTCTGTTTAATACCTAATAATTCCTATTATGCTCCACGCCCACAAAACCTGTGAACCTTTTGAGTCCCCCAGTTGAAGCATTCGTTCTCAGACCGTTTCAGGATGTCTTAAATCCTCCAGTTTCTGTACATGACTCTATTGGAGACTAGGGTATTTATAAATAGCCCAAAGGGTGTTCATTAAATTTAAAATTGAGAGAGAACACCATTGTTTTACGTCAAATTAGATAGGTCTGATTACAAATAAAACGTTCATGATCCGTTGTGAGTGATGTTTAAAGCTTCAATTGTATTTACTGTAGTGAAGTTGTCAATATAAGTCAGGGTATAGTCTACTGTATGAATGAGGTATCATTGACGTCGTCCCTAGAGATGCCAGGAGTTGCTAACTGATGTTGAAGTCCTTTTTTTTCACCTATGAACATCAAGGAACCTGATTTTGATAGTGAAATTGTTATAAGGATGTTAATTTCGAAAGTATTTAATTATCCTCAAGGGAAGTGTCTTTTTTCTTTTATCCTCTTCACCACTAATCAGCTCGTTAGCCGCTTGGGCGATCGGTCACGTCTCTGATTACTTTTCCTTTTCTTTTATCCTCCTCACCAAAAGATCGGCTCGTTAGCCGCTTGGGCGATCGGTCACGTCTCTCTTACGCACTGTTGGCAAGTACTGGGCATGCACCAGCTCCTGAATGTACCTGAACCCGCTCCAGTGCTGGTCATATTTTGTCTTGAAAGAACTCACACTCGGTGCCGTCACAACACTTTCTGGTAGATTGTTCCCAGAGTTCACAACTCTCACTCCGAAAAAGTTTGCCCTCACAGTTTTCTGGACTTGCGGCTTCTTCAATCTTGAGCTGTGACCCCTTGTGGGGCGAGCGTCCACCAGCTCCAAGTAAGGACACTCGACTGAGTAGTGCCCCTTGAGATGCTTATACACCTCTATTAGGTCACCCCTTGCCCGTCTGTAGTATAAGCTTGGCAAGTTCAGGCGCTCCAATCTCTCAGGGTAGCTGAGGTGCCGAAGGGCAGGCACCAGTCTGGTGGCCCTCCTTTGAACATTTTCAACCAACTGACATTCCCTAGCATATCTCGGGGACCAGACGGCGTGACAGTACTTCAGATGGGGAATCATTTCACTCTTCAAGATCGTTACGACCTTCTTATAAGACCCAATAATTTATTTGCCTGATTTACCTTCTTCTCGCAATGGCCCGAGAACTTCAGCTCATTGTCAACATACACACCTAGGTCCTTCTCACATTCAGTCTCCAATAGTGCAGTTTCTTCATCCCGTTGGGACATATGATACGCCTCTTTACCGTTGGTACGCCCCAGGTGCATCCTCTTACACTTCGTGACATTGAATCTCAGCAGTCATTTCTTAGACCATTCTTGGAGCCCACAGAGGTCCTTCTGCAGCTCTTCACAGTCCGCTTGGTTCTTGATTTCCCGAAATAACTTGGCGTCATAGGCAAACATTTGTATGGAGGAGTGTACAACGTCAGGCATGTCATTTATGAAACAAAACAACAGCGGGCCCAACACACTGCCCTGTGGTGCCCCGCTTGTGACAGGTACAGATGATGATTTCGTGCCATTAATCACCACACACTGCTTGCGGTCATGTAGAAAGTCTTCTATCCACGCTAGGACATTTCCCCGAATTCCGTACCCTTCAAGTTTGATTTTCAGCCTTTTGTGGGGTACACTGTCGAAAGCCTTGGCAAACTCTAGGTAAATATCGTCTATATTACCACCCTGTTTCAGAATATGGGTCCAAATATCCAATACCTTGAGCAATTGTGTTAAGCAGGAGCGCCCCGGCATAAAACCGTGTTGGCAATCCTTTACAAGGTTGTTTCGTAGTAGATGTTCCATCGATGCATCTCTGATAATACTCTCAAGTACTTTACATATTATGCTGGTCAGGCTCACCGGTCTATAGTTGTTCGTGGAGTGACGATCACCCTTCTTGAAGATAGGACTCACATAAGCCACTTTCCATTCACTGGGGACGTTTCGTTCATCCAGGCATTTACAAAACAGGATCTTCAGGGGCTCGGCAAGCTCGTTGCTCAACTCTCTTATCACTCTAGGATGCACTATGTCAGGGCCGGGACTCTTATGGACCTTTAGCTTTGACAGTTTATTTCTAATACCCTCTTCTGTGAACACAATGTGGGTCAGTGCTGTGTCGAACCGTTTGTCCTCAAACGCAGGAAGGTTAATCGCATCCTCTCTTGTGAACACCGAGGAAAGGAAGCTGTTCAATGCCTTAGCTTTATCTTGGTTAGAATCTGCCTAACTACCATCTTCAAGCCTCAGGTCTGATACTCATACTCGCGTTTTTAATTTCGACTTTGCATAGCGGTAAAACACCTTTAGGTTTGACTTGACCTCGCTTGCAACCAGCCTCTGGAACTCCTTTTCAGCCCTTCTACATTCTATCTTTGCTTGGTTTCTGGCTCTTGCATACATCCTCCTGCCCTGCTCATTATTTGACCCAACCCACGTCTTGAATTTCTGGGTTTTCTTCTTAACTTTGTCGACCGCCGCATGGTTCATGTGTAGGGATCACCTCGTATTCCTAGAGGCACTGGATTTGGTGGGTCACTTTACTAGTTATGATATTCAGCGTAGTTTCTGCGTTCTTGTGCCTTAATGAGTCAGGCCAGTGGATACCCCTCATCTCTTCCCTCATCCCATTGTAATTTCCCCTGCAATATTTGCACCTTGGCTTGGTTTTATCTTGAACTAGGTAACAGTTAAATCTGAATGACAACACTATATGGTGACTGGTGCCAACTGGGGCAAGGTGTTCTAGTTTGGCCACCATACCCTCCTCGTTTGTTATGATGAGGTCTAGTGGCTTGGGTGTTTGCTCCCCTCTGTAATATGTCAGGTCTCTAACATGTTGGAACAGAAAGTTATCTCTCAGAGTTTCTACAAAAAGAGTAGCAGGGTTATTCAAGTCATTTGGGGTGAACTCGTTTCTCCAGTCGATGTCGCCATAGTTAAAGTCCCCCATGATAAGGAGGTGACAAGTGTTGAGCATCGCCTCGTTGTCTATTAAGGCTCTTAAGTTCCTTGATTTAGTGGGCCACAGTTTTGGGATCTGTACATACACCCGACAATAAGTAAGAAACTTCCCTTTAGTTTAATTTTACACTAGTTGGACTCTTCAAAAACATCCTCTCCCTGTATCCTCACCTGGCTGGCTCCAAGGTCTTGCCTAGCATAGATATCCCCATTTGTGGGGCGAGCGTCCGCCAGCTCCAGGTAAGGGCACTCGACTGAGTAGTGCCCTTTAAGATGCTTATTCATCTCAATTAGGTCTCCCCTTGCCCGTCTGTAGTATAAGCTAGGCAATTTCAGGTGCTCTAATCTCTCAGGGTAGCTGAGGTGCCGTAGTGCAGGCACCAGTCTGGTGACCCTCATTTGGACATTTTCAATCAACTGACAATCCCTAGCATATCTCGGGGACCAGATGGTGTGACAGTACTCCAGACGGGGAAGCACTTCACTAAGACGATCTTCATGCTCTTGTGTAATCACTGTCCAATTTCTACCACTCAACAATAAAGGCCCGAATGCCAAACGCTATCTCTTTGTTACAGACGCAACACGACCCTGCATGACCTAACTGCTACCTGGTCAGGAAAGTCCTGGTTTACTGTTATACTGGGTAATATTAAGTAGTTGCTAACACCTTTTTATTTATTGAGTCTTTTACCAGTACTGTATAGGGAGAAAGAGAAAATAAAAATACTTTAATCTATAGTGTTTACGGAAATTTATATTTTTCGAGTATTTTAACTGATACAATTACCAACAATATTATTTGTTCAAAGTAGAGGGAAAATGTAAGGTGAAATACTAAAAAAAAGACCAACAAACTTTTGAAAAACTTACATAACCTTTCCGAACCTATAAAAATCCTAAAACTATAAAAACCTTTTACCTTATTCGTGTTTTTGGAGTTTAGTACAGTATGTGATGGTGTTGTTTTCCGTCTTCAGATGGGGAGGGACCCATAAACTCGAAAGCAATTCTTAACTTTTTTGTAAGTTTGGAAAGGTTAGGTAAGGTTTTCCAAGGTTTATTTAGTGGTCTTTTTCATTCTTCTTTAACCGTACCCACTTTGAACAACTAATATTGTTGGTAATTTTACTGGCTAAAATACTCAAAAAATATAAATTTCCAATGGAAATGCTATAGAATTATTTTAATTCTTTATCCCTATACTGTATAATTATGTGTTGGCAACTACTAAATATTAACCGTATAATATCTACTCTACAAACTATCTGCTTTATACTCGTATGTAAGGATAAGAATACCTATTTAAGTCTTCTTGTATTATTATAGGCTAACAAGCGTAAGTACAGCTGTTTTAAATACCTGTATTCCCTTACAAGAATTTCAATAATCTTGTAATAATGGCACAATTTTCTAATTTGTTAGATTCATTTTGCTCTGGGAGCTACAAGAAATGAAGTACGTACAGTATACTGTGTTGTGCCAAGGATAAAAAAAATATATATTTAATAGGTTATCACTTTTTCAGATGATGTGACAGAAGCAAAAGATACAGAATATATACTTTATACAGCAAATAGGATGCAACAACTGGTCACTTCAGTGAATTAAGTGATACATTTCATTGTTATTCCACTAATCTATATTTTGAGTGGATGTTGCATCAAGTCATGGAGGTTGTGGTACATGTCCAGCCTCTGCCACCATTCTCGTATTTACTTTAAACAGCTAACACAACCCAACAATCACAGATTTTTTTCTTCATTAGTGTCTTATATCTAGGATTTCAATGATTCATGACCAACTGACTCTACAGAACATCACAGTTATTTTAGACCTAAAAAGGCCTCACAAAGCTAGGCAATCATCAGAACACATACTGTATGTCCTTCTGCTACCACTGACTAAACAAAACATAATAAGACTGTATCTAGTTAACCACTATAGCATACTTATTTACAGTGATGGTACATCAATATAAAATCAATTACCTTCCACAGACAAACTACCCTCTATGGATAGGCACTTTGGCATTAGGACAACTAGAAAAGGATAATTAGAGTGTACAATCATAGGTCAGTGTATAGATGCACATCCCTTGATGACATTGAACTGTGTCCAGACAATAAGATCTTGTAGCAAGAGTGTCCATGGCTTGGTAACTTTTCATGAATAACATAACTGATGACGGAGTTGCAACAGTACATGGATTTAAGTGAAGCTGATTTCAGCATTTAGATAAGTGATTTAGACCTTCCAAGGTTGTTATATTCATCATCACTTCACACTGGTTATTTTACTTTAGGCCAGATAGGCATGTTGAATTCTTGAAAATAGTAATACTGTACCTGTACCTCCCAGACATGAAAAGAATCCCCACCAACAATTAGCAAATTACCTTGGCTTCACTTTAATACTGTACTGTATACAGTACTGGAAATCAGTTATTACATTTGATTGACTACAAATATTCTTGCTTGATTTCTTGCAAATTTTTTTGTCTGAATTGCAGGAAAATAAATATATTAAAATCATTATTAAGTGGCTGTCAGTTGATAAAATGCATTTTACTTATAAAGATATTCACAGAACATGAGATAAAAAAATTGTATAAAAGTACTGAGCCATTAATATCATGAATTATTCAAGTACAGTACAATACAGTACAGTACAGTACAGTAAAGTAAGGTACAGTACAGTATCTATAACCTTTAGCTGGCCCAACCAAATACTGTACATTATGTGGCATAAATACCCAGATACTGTAGTCTGAATTTTGTGTAATTTATGCATGGCTGTAAAAAATATGATGTGTGTATTGAGACAATGTTTTGGGAAATGAAAGGTAAGAAGAGAACTCAAAGAAAAAGGACTACAGTATTATTTGTAAAATAAAAATCCACACTACACTCAGTAACTTCTATTGATCTTTATCTTATGCAATACTAATTTAAATAGATAACTATCTAACTATTACATCTGTTCAAATGACTAATGTATTCATAAATATGAATTAAATGTCACTGGGTATGCTGTTGAAAGTGCTGACCTAAGAAAAGATGGCAGTAACAATGTGAAAAAAATTATTTCTTCAATATTGTTGGCTGCCAAATAACATATGTACACAAGTAATATAGCTCATTCTAAAGATCAAGATGCTTCACAAGCATCACCTGAAACTACATCAGCTGGTGGGGGGTAAGCAGATGTGGCCTCTAATGATGACGCAGATTCTTTTTCTGTGACTGTACAGTATTGATATAACTTACGCTTGCAGCCTTGCTGGATACTGATTTCTCAGTCATACCGGGTTACTTTTAAGTAGTTCTATCCTTAGTTGAGCTAAAGGAGAAAACTTCCTTTGCTTTGTGATCAGCAACGAGACTAGACATGTTTGAGGATAATGATGTTTGTCTTCATCTTCCTAATAAGCTACACGAAAAGCTTGGCTGTGGCTGGTCACTCCTCGACTTCAGGTTTGGATTCTAGAAGAGCAGTCTTCGCAACTGGTGGCATCTCGGTTAAGACTGGGGGGAATGGATCTGAAAGGGGAATCTTTGTTTCAGTTTTGGGTGCATCTGCAGCAGCAAAAGTTTTAACAGTTGCTGGCTTCTTAGACACAGAAATTTATGTAGTAAGCAAATAGTTTGCGGCACTCTCATCCACTGGAACACTGAACTTACTACTGACCTCTAAGGTGGGTAAATTCTCCTGGCTGCTTGTGGATGTGTGGATTGCAACAACTTCTTCCTTTTTGGGTTTTACAGATTTAGCTGGACTTAATTTCACCACTTTGGATTCTGCAGAAGGAATAACATTATCTTCTACCTTAGGTTCTTCAGAAAGCTCAATCAATTCTTCGACTTTGGCTGCAGTAGGATCCTCAATTAACTCATCCATTTCAGGTTCTGCAGGAGCCTTATCCAATTCTACCTCAGGTTCTGCTGAAACAGCATCCAATTCTTTCTCTTCAACAGGGGCAGTATCCAACTCTACAACTTTGGGTTTTGCAGGAGTTATACGCTCTGGTTCCTCTTCAAATACTTTTGCTTCTGCAGGAATTGATGCCTTGGTTGAAAGGGGAGCGGGGGTTTCTTCCACTACAAGATCTTTTTCAAAAATTGGCTCAACAGGAGCAGATATTTCAGCAGCAGGCTCTGGAACTGCATCTGATTCTTTAATCTCATTAGATTCAGTGGGAGCAATTTCTTCAACTTTAACTGAAGCAATTTCTTCAGTTTCAGTAGAAGCAACTTTTTCAGATTCAGAGGAAGTAACGTTTTCAATTTGAGTGGGAGCAACTACAGGTACTTCAGTTTCAGTGGAAGCAACTTCAGATTCAGCAGCTGGAGGTAGTACTACCTTAGATGCAGGTGTGGGTATTGTTGCTGGAGCAATAATTGGGTCTGATACTTTGAGACGCCATGCTTCGATGTTTTCCAAGAGAAGGTTTTCCTCTTCAATGGTTGATTTTGTCCATGCAAGAGGCAGATGGGTTGGGACTGGCTCTCGGTCTGCAAATAAGAAGGCCATTAATATACAACAATTTCAGGTGGGAGATGGCCCCAACATGGTCATGTATTTATATTACGTGGGTTCCATTTTGGTGGAGGGCTGTGGAGCTAACCCCACTAAAATATCACCTTTAGGACATTCCTGGGTTGAATCCCATCTATATGCTAAATTTCAGCTCTCTTACTCTTCAAAACTGTAGCCATACATGCAAACAAGCAGACAATCAAACACAAACAGACACTGTGCTTTATATAGTATATACATAAAGGGGATCCGCGGGTTACGAACAGGTTCTGTTCCTGAAGACCTTCTTAAGTCAGAAATGTACGTAAATCGGAACACAGGTTATGTGCGTACCGTACTTACAGAACAATGTTTAAAATCCCACTATATCAAAGCCTAAGTCCTTATATACATATAAAATAACTTAATTCAAGAGAAAAGAAGAAATAGAATGACAAAATACAGTAAATGAAAATAAAAAATAAGTCATCAAGGAAAAAAAAAAAATTACACACATATATATACAGTCAACCCTCACTTTACGCGGTCCCACATTCTGCGTTTCCACGTTTACGCGGTACCCTGCCAAAACCCGGGATGCTCACATTCCGCTGTGCGTGTACCCCTTTACGCGAAGAGTGTCCGGCTCGACGCTATTTTTAGATTCGCCCCTCCCGCCTGCTCCCGCCTCCGCCTGGGCAAGCCGCACGGTAAGGTTGCGCAGTGCATGTCTCTGTTGCGTTATCAGTGACGTCATATGACGTATCGGACTGTGATTGGCCATGCATCCCTACCTCACTCCGCCGCTAGCTGTAATTGGTTTAAAGTAATATGATGTGTCCACCCGGGGGAGGAAGGGAGGGAGGAAAGACGACGCTTGACCTAGCCGCGGCAGTTTCATCCCTCCAGGCCACACCGTGTAATCGTGCATCCATTGTTCTGTAAAATGGCTTCCGCTGGACCACCGCCCCCAGAGAGAGAATCCATTCCTTGCCTGGACCCAGCCGCCCTAAGCCAAAGAAGACACGACGTTCCTTAAGCTACGAGGTGAAGTACAAGATCATCCAAGAGTTGGAGAAAGGAACAAGACAGGTTGATTTGGCGGGCCAGCATGGTGTGAACGAATCTACGATCCGGACGATAAAGAAGGATGCAGCCAAGATAAAGGAGCACATGAAGATCACAGAGTCGACAGGTGCTTCTATGATCAAGTATTTCCACAACCAGGTGCTTCTCAAGACGGAAAAATTACTTGTGAGCTACTTGGTGCGTCAGGCGCGACGGAACATGGCGGTGGACACGCGCTCTGTTAAGGACTACACACGTGGACTGTACATGGCAGTGGCACGAAAGATGGGAATTACAGAGCCCAAACCCTTTAATGCTTCCTCTGGGTGGTTACAGAGGTTTAAGATGAGGAACAAGATCACCAATATCAACATTGGTGGTGAAGAAGCTCGTGCTGACCGTGTTGCGGCTAGGGAATTTCCTCCATTTTTACGTGAGATTATGGAGGAAGGACAGTACACCGACGACCAGGTGTTTAACATGGACGAATCTGGTCTTTTTTGGAAAAAGCTACCTTCCAAGACCTTCGTTGTGAAGAATGCCAGCAAGATTTGGGGCCGGAAGTTGCAGAAGGAGCGCATCACCGTCCTGTTTACCACCAATGCCGCCGGTACCTGTAAGCTCAAGTTATCGGTGATCCACACAGCATGCAAGCCGCACGCCTACAAAAGCATGGACATGACCAAGCTAAATGTCCACTGGCTGACCGCACGTAAGGCGTGGATGTTCTCTACACTGTCCCTCTCCTGGTTTGATGACTGTTTCGTTCCCGATGTAAAGAAATTCTGTGAGCAACAGAATGTGCCATTCAAGATTTTGTTGCTGCTGGACAACGCACCAGGACACTCGCTCCTACTGTTAGATCGTCACCCCAACGTAAAAGTGGTCTTCCTTCCTCCCAACACTACGTCTATATTACAGCCCATGGACCAAGAGTTAATCTGTAATGTAAAAGCTGCATTCTCTACTAAAAAATTGAAGCTCCTGAACGACTACACCAACACCAGGGAAGAGTTGCGTAACCTGAGTGACACCACCACCGATAGCAAGAGCGAAGACAACGAGGATCAACAGTTGGCAGAGCAAAAAATACTTTTCAAAAAATTCTGGAGAATATTCAACATCAAGAAAGCTGTGGACTTCTTGGTGGAGGCATGGGATCAGCTGTCTGTAGCAACTGTTCGTCACGCATGGAGACATGTGTTGCAAGGCATTCCGGCCGTTAGGCAGAGTCAATCTGTGACTGGTGAGGTTCAGACTGTTGCAGTAGCAGTGGACCTTGCCAGAGGAGCCGCGCAGAGTGTTACAGCTGCAGGCTTCTCCGAGACCACCAACGACGACATCCTGGAGGTGATAAGGGATCCTGATGTGACTACCGACGAGATGGTAGATGATGATGACGTCAGTGAAGAGGCAGGTGGTGCGTCATCCCAAGAAGAACACCGCTTATCCCATAGTAATGATAGGAGTGCCATCGAGTGTATCGAGAAAGTCAAGCTCCTCCTTTCCGACGACCCTGACGCAAACAGATATGAAATCTTCACTACCCAGCTGTTGCAGACTATGAAGCCCTACTTCAAGGTTTATCATGACAACATAAACACCAGCCGTCAGCAAAGCATAACAGAGTTCTTCGCCTGCAACCCACCACAGCCAACCCAAGCCAGTGATAGTGACAGAGGTAGAGACAGTGAAGATGACTTTGAGGGATTTGTCAGGGAGGCCCTGACAAGTGTGGATGACAGTGATGGTGACTCACCTGAGGGCCAGTAGCCTGCCCTCTGCCTCGGAACCAGCCTCCATCCCCATATGCCGACCCATCTCTTCTACTAACGTAAGTGTTAAACCTAACTTTTAGTTTTCCTAACCTAACCTTTATTTTTCCTAACTTAACCTTTATTTATCCTAACCTAACCTCTTCTATATTAATTGTGTGTGCATACCATCATAAAGTTAAGATAAAATTTTTACTACAACATAGTTGTGTGTCGTCAAAAAGTGGAGTTTGGGGGTCGGCCCGGTCTCTATTTCAATTAATCCCATATGTTATGTTGTTCACTTTACGCTGTACCCTGTGGGTTGTATTAACCGCGTAAAGTGAGGGTTGACTGTATATATATGTGTGTGTGTGTGTATATATATATATATATATATATATATATATATATATATATATATATATATATATATATATATATATATATATATATATATATATATATATATATATATATATATATATATATACACCGTATATATATACTGTATGATTACAGAACAGTGCTGTATAATGATGTTTTTTTATTTTTTTATTTTTTTACAATTCCATGTAAGTACTGAGCATAAAACTGAACATTCATCTGTTAAATTACTTTAAATAACAACATAATTTGGGCAAATATTCACTGGAGATGGAACATTACAGGAGCAATGAGTAAACGTAAGGGGAAAAAATTGTGGGTTGTAAATTATTTCAGGAAGTGACAATAACCTCGTACCAGTGAATTAAGTCTTGGAATAGTTAGTAACTCCAAGGGCAGTGATTAACAGCAGAACGCAAAAAAATGATCTTTGGGGAAAGTGAATGAACTCAGGAGATGGTGAATAATCTCAGAAGATAGTGAATTATTTTAGGAGACAGTGAATAATTTTAGAGTGTATCTGTACCTGCAACCATTACTAGAGCAGTTACAGATACATTCTGGAGCCAGTATTGTACTTGCCAACAGGGCATAACAGAGACGTGACCGACCTTGGGACATTGAATTATCACAGAAGACTAATAACCTCTGGGGACAATGGAGAACCTCAGCAGTCGGTGAATAGTTTCAGGAGAGGTGAAAAACCTCATAGTCAGTGTACAACCTCAACATAGCCTAACAGAAAAGACAGACCGCCCGGCCGGCTAACGAATTGACCAATAGTACTGTACAGTATACGATAAATTATGGTAACAGATAACCTCGGGAGTCGGTAATTAATTTCAGGAGATAGTGAATGTTTCAGGAAATAGCCGATGTTCTAGGGAGACTGTGAATTATCTCAGGAGATAATGAATGATCCCAGAAGGAAATAAATAATTATCTTTGGAGTCATTGTGCATGAATTTATGGGTGAGTTATCAATAAACAAGACAGCAGTTAATTAGCACCTTGGAAGAATAACCCGCTGGGGTGGGCGAGGCAGGACTTGGAGATAGCCAGCCAAACAGCGGTGTCAGCGCCCTGGGCTGGCGTCCTCAGGGTGTCCTTCATCTGAAAATTAATAATATAGTACTGTACTATATTATACTATAGTCCTATTTTTACCAATATTATTAATCATATTATTACTAATTATTATAATTATAAAGATACATCTACATACAATACTAATGTTAATACTGTATCTGTATGGCTTTGCTTCTTGTAATACCAAATGGAAGTACACGTAAACACTAATGCCTCCCCCGAGGGTTGAAGAAGTCTTACGTCTGTAGGCACGAAATGTTTGCCCACCATTTTCTTGGAAAATGGCAAATTTTTCATAACATTTACGATTTATTCTTTAAAATATAAGTACCTGAATCTTTAAAGAATATGGCAACATTGCATTACTGAAAGAATGAAACAATAGGTGTTTGAGGTGCAAACATTGAAGGTATCAACTGTGGATTGTGATGTATAAAATTTTCGAATCTTGATAGAAACACAAACGCATTAAATTGGTTACCAGACAAAATATAATCTAAAGGAGGCTCAGGAACAAGTAACCAAACAAAATTTCAAGAGTTTAGGGTTGTGACGGCACCGAGTGTGAGCTCTTTCAAGACTAGACTGGATAAGCCCTGGAGCAGGTTCAGATACATTCAGGAGCCAGTGCATGCCCAGTACTTGCCATTGCCAACAGTGCGTAACAGAGACATAACCGATCGCCCAAGCGGCTAACGAGCCGATCAGTAGTGAAGAGGATTAAAAAAAAAAGGATGTAGACCACCTATCAACAACTGTAAGGTGAATTTATATATTATTAACCATAGAATGTTGTATTGTTAAAGTAAACCACCAGCCTCGGATAGTACAGACGCAATGCAATGCTTGTTGAATTTATGAAAAAAAAATAAAAACACCTCACTATTACTTCAGTAGATATTATATTGGTGATTAGACTAAGCATAAACAAAGGACCCTCTTGAAAATAAGCACCTGGCAACTTTGTCGGCGATCCTTGACCAAGTTGCCTTACTGTTCATCATTGCTGTATGAATATAGCTGCACTGTGTCATAACACAGGAAACTGTAAACAGTACTCACTCCAGGGCCAGATTCAGGAGTGGGCAAAGTGGGCAGCTGCCCAGGGGCCTCCACAATCTGGGGGCCTCCACGTATTACAATATTTTATTTATTTGTTTATTCATTTGGATTATTTTTATTTTCACTCTTCAAAATTGATGTTTATCTATTCCATCACGTAAAACTATGTTCAGCATATGGCTTCAAAATTCTCCAAAGAAGTGTTCAAATTTCAAAATTTTCCTGGGGGGCTTATAGCGCCCCCCGGAACTCCCAGATGTTTAGGCTCGCTTCACTCGCCACCCCACCCTCTTGGGTAGTTATAATGAGGGGGGCCTCCACAAAGAGGCTGCCCATGGGCCTCCACAGGTCTAAACCTCTAAACCCGGCACTGACTCACTCCCACGGCCTACGTCACCGTATACCTACATTGTAGGCCTATTCGTGCTGAACTACGTAACTGAAAAGTTTACATACATGCCTGTCTAATTGTAAATTTGTATGACAATTTTATTGAATAAATATTACTATTATTAAACTGGGTCCCGTAGGCTTGAGAGCCCTGTTGATACAACTCATACCGGTAAGCTTTTTATCGGTAGACAAAACTCCTCCACTAAGACTTTGGATATTCCTTGATTGAATCGTCACTATTATGATATATTTTCTTAAAAAAAATGGTTTTAATTGAGCAAAATGTTAACCTGGCTGATGGATTGAGAAAAAAAAACGACTCTTGACTTATTTAAAAAGCGGCATTTAAGTCGTGGCTTTAGCGAGTTGACAGGAAACATTAATGAACTGTCTGGTTTTAGCAAGAGAGAACAAGACAAATAAAAAAAAAATAACATGCAAGTTAGAGCCACAAATAGTACTTGGAACTGTACATAAAACGTCTGTGGTAGCGTTCCCAGACGCAGGACCATAATTTAACTTTTTTAATATATACAGTACCAGATTATCACTCTGCATACTAAGACAACCATTATGAAAACAACCGAGGAGAAAATATATCATAAGTGCGAGTCAATAAGTTATATTCACCATATTAAATATTCTTGTGAAGCTCTAATCAATAAACATGAAATTTGCAGTAAGTTAAATTGAAAATTGACCCTTTCTTTAATTCAGGTCAGGTCACAAGGGATGAGAAAGAGTTTGTTTGATCCCCACTAGTTCTCGAATTTTATATATATATATATATATATATATATATATATATATATATATAGGCCTATAAATTTTTTTTTTTGGGGGGGGGAGTTAACAACACCCAAGCATGTGAAGGTATTGAGAGCATCTCTCGGCTGCTGTGAAGGGTCACCCCCAAGAAAATTTGAATCTTATAGCTCTAATGATGATTTGTGGAAATTTAATAATTGGTGTTTTCCAATTAAAAAATTTGATTTACTATTTCTGAGTCTCCCTTGGAACCACCACTGCAATATACAGATAAAGTAACAACCGCTAAACCATGAGAAAACTACCATAAAACCAGTATAAATTTCATGTCATGTTTCTAAAGGAAACTATAATAATTAACACCCTTACTGCCTTTAATCCATTTACTCTTGTGGAAAATATTTGCGATTCTTTGTTCTACTCTTGAGCAAACACTGTATGTAAGACTTCGAGGCAACCACGTGTGTTTATCTTGAATCTGTCCCATGCTGGAGATCCCAGTAAGGCTCCATAACCTGGGTTGTACAGTACTTGTGCTCATGTTTCTAATGACAAGTTTATCCCGAGGGAATTACTTTTTCATTCTTACATCCTGTACCTAAACCTGAACTCTACTTATTTTTTAGAGAACGCTTTAGTTCTAATTATTTAGGGAATTTCCCATGTTATTTAGCAGACATGTCGAACGAATTTGAATATGGTTCCTGTAATTTGTTTCTGTACAAGACAGAGTGTATTAAAAAACAAAGTGCAAGGAACAGAGTACACACCGTTTCGTAGAACTGTGGGAGTGAATTTTGCAAGGCAGGGGTGTCGGCCCAGCCAGGGTGCATGGAGGAGAAGTGAACATTCTCGTACCTCTGGGCGAACCACAGTGTCATCACCACCTGCAACAACAATAAGAAAACATAGTAATAACAAGAAGACGTAGTAATAACACGAGGACAGTTACTGAATTTGTATCCCTGAACTGGTTTTCTGTTGTACAAAGACAACAGGTACAGTATATATATTTTTGTTTACGGGCTTAGCCCACCAGAGCACAGGTCAATGACCCGCATCAGGGTCTGGGAGCGAAAATAATAATAATAATAATAATAATAATAATAATAATAATAATAATAATAATAATAATAATAATAATAATAATAATAATAATAACAATAATAACAATAATAATAATAATAACAACAACAACAATAATAATAAAAATAATAATAATATAATAAAAATAATAATAATAATAATAATAATAATAATAATAATAATAATAAAGATAATAATAATATTATTATTAATAAAGTACCATAAATAGAAGAAAAAAATCAATAGTGAGAAACGATACACAGGTATGTATGTTAAGTTGTCAAAGTAAGAGAAGCAATTGAGACCCTGCAATTATGTGTAAATGAGGCAGAAAGTCAGCTCAGCAACCTAGGACTTGGTCATAATTTTTGTGATGCCACATGGCAGCAGGGTCTACCTCTACAGTACAGTATATCCATTATTCACCCATTATCTTCTCTAAATCCACCCAATAACTGCTCTATATCCACCCATTACCTTCTATATAACCACCCATTAACTGCTCGATATCCACCCATTACCTTCTCTAAATCCACCCAATAACTGCTCTATATCCACCCATTACCTTCTATATAACCACCCATTAACTGCTCGATATCCACCCATTACCTTCTCTAAATCCACCCAATAACTGCTCTATATCCACCCATTACCTTCTATATAACCACTCATTGACTACTCTTTATCCACCCATTACCTTCTCTAAATCCACCCAATAACTGCTCTATATCCACCCATTACCTTCTACTGTATATAACCACTCATTGACTACTCTTTATCCACCCATTAACTGCTTTCAGTGCACCTTCAAAATTCCTGCTGTGTATCCACCCATTCGTTATTTTCAGGTTCCCTATTATGTGCTCTAGATTTAACCATACCATCCACCTATTAATCTGTGCTCTAAAGTCGTCACCCCCTTATCTCAATACTTTACCATCTGGCGTTTGTTCTGTGAGTACACGAGGCGGCCGTCGAAGGGCTCCATGGTTTCGTGCATCAGGTCATTGGGGTCCAGCCTTACACACAGCATCCCTGCCGAGCTGACGTTGATCACCCGGGCGTCCTCGTTCCTGTCACGAACACATACACACGTTACCATGATACAGTACAGTACATACACTTTTGTCATGGTTAATGTTCTGATGGGGGCCTTAGACCTACATATTTTAGTAATGGTTAATGATCAGATGGGGCTTAGCTCTACACATTCTTGTCATGGTTAATGGTCAGATGGGGATTACAGGCCTTGTGGTGCTCAATAAGTTTTTCTCTCTCTCCCGGCAACTTGTCTCATGACACTGTCCGTCCCACAAACTCCAACCTCTGCTAAGATTTAACACCTAATTCACATTATGTCTTTATTGGGCAATCATGTAGGTTTCGAGTTTCTGTTACTCACCTCTGGAGCACAGGCAGGAGAGAGACGATGAGGATGTAGGGGGCGAGAGTGTTGACGGCGAAGTTGACCTCCACTTGGTAGCCATCTTCGTCGGACTGGCGGTCTCTGAGAAGGCAGCCAGCATTGTTGATCAAGCAATGGATGTGTTCCTGACGAGCAGCAAATTTGGCAGCCCACTTGGCCACCGAGCATGGCCTCGCGAGGTCCACCACGTGAAGATAGATTTTCTGCAAAGGGAATATAATACTAGGTAGGGGAAGGCTGTGGTGACCTTTCCATGTGGTAAAAGAATTGATGTCTATAATGGCAGGTTGAAATACAATAGATTTATGACAGTAACTGAATATACAGGAATACAACCTTCATGCAAAATACACTTAAGAGCGTATACTTGGCAAAGTTGGTGGCTGTGTATGATAATTTTTTTATTTAGGTAGTGTTGTTATGACCGACAGGAAAAAAAAGAAGACAAAACTCGTCTCTCTGATGATCTTTGAGATCAGTGAGCCTCCTAGGAAGAGAAACGCTTATATCACAATCAAGAAGTAGCACCAAGATCCAACATTAACAACAAGTAGCATTAACAAGCAACAAACCGTACGTAACAGCACCCCCCTTACTGTTGCATACGGTTTGTTACTTTTTAAGATATGTCGCCCAAACAAAGTTACTTTTCATATAACAAGAAGGAAAACCTAAAGTAGGAATAAAGATTCATCATCAACAAGTAACAAGGACAAAGTAACACTAACCTAACCAAAAGTAAAGTAACAACCGATATGGGGAAGGACTCAAGCAACAGGAGACAAGGAAAGACTCAGGCAACAGGGAGATAAGGAAGGACTCAAGCAACAGGGAGATAAGGAAGGACTCAAGCAACAGGAGACAAGGAAAGGCTCAGGCAACAGAGAAATAAGGAAAGACTCAAACAGCAGAAATAAGGAAAGGACTACGTCAACAGGAAGACAGCGAAGGAAGGATTCAAGCAACAGGTAAACAGGACTCACGTCGTTGCCTGTGGTGGTGATGATCTCAGAACGTGCAGCCTTGCCGGAAGCCTCATTGCGACACACCATATGGATGATGCCGCCCTTCTTGGCAACCTGCTGGGCGATCTCAAACCCGATTCCGCTGTTGCATCCTGTGGGAGAGGAGGAGGGACGTGGTGAGCTGTGGTGATCTTGGGAAGGTATGATTCTGTTGTGGTATAAAAGCGTTGAGACTTATTTCTGAGAGCTGTGGCAATGCTGTGGTACTCCTGTGATCTGTAGAGGTACAGTGGTGTTAAGCTAGTGAGGGATATAAAGTGATCATGTGAATGGTTTAAAGCGTCAGGCTAATGACCGCTGGAGTCATCAAAGTTATTATTAACATATAGCGCGTAGTAACAGTCAACTCGCTCATGGGGCAGATTGTCAGAGGCTCCTACGATGAATTGTTCCTCGTTAGTGAAGATGTAAGAATGTACCTAACTAATTTATATCACCTAAAACACTGTACGTTCACTTAACACGAGACGAAATTAACGTTGAGTCTGGAAAGAATCTATTAATTATATCTCTTAAGTTGTGCTATGTGAAGTTATTTAGTTAGAGCTGTAATTTACCATGTACTTTTGTACTTTATAGTGTAGTCGTGTTTAATGAAGTCAACCAGTAAGGTACGTTGAATTTTAATCACACCGACTTTTGAGAATGCGGACTAGTTTTGACTGGTCTTGACTGGACCTTGGCGCCACACACCCGAGCACCACTACCACCAAGGACTCCATAAGAAGACAGAAGAAAACAATGAAAGACTGTCAGCTTGTCAGAGCAATTTTAAATGCAATTTGAGATCATTTATGAACGAATTCACTCAAGTAAAAGATTTCTTGTCAATAGAGATCATACAAATTTATTCCACAATGTATTAAATAGTGTGATAGGCAATTAATATTTCTTAGGCATTAATGATTTATAGTTTCATCTGTCACTGCTACACTTAGAGTAAGTTAAATAAAAATGATACAATACTTACAACCAGTAATGGACTTAGAAGTTTCTCATGAGGGCGCCCTGACACACACACACACACACACACACACACACACACACACACACACACACACACACATTATATATATATATATATATATATATATATATATATATATATATATATATATATATATATATATATATATATATATATATATATATATATATATATATATATATATATATATATATATATATATATATATATATATAAACAAGTAAGTCACTGTAGGGGCGCGTGATTCAAGTATATGCTGATAACCACAAGGAAACAATATACAGTACTGGACTTTACTAAGTAATTGAATAATTTTCGTGCTTTCCATAACGTTCTTGTTAAACTTTATCAAAGAAGAGTTTAGTTTTGAGGGAAGACCAGTTAATTTTTGGGAGTGTACCAGTTCCATGCCAACGCTTATAAGCAGCAGCAACAGAGTGGCTGTGAGGATGCCACAGCAACGTCACCTGAAGGTCAGCAGCCAGCAGGACACCCCAGTCAGGGATCTTACCACGTCTTGCAACGACAATTAATCCTAGATCTTATATTATGCACTACGTGACGGAGGACTCTCTCTCTCATGTTTGTTGACTTTAATTTCCTTTATTTGTATTATTTGTACTGTATTTTACGGTAGAAAACCTTAGTGTTGTAGTGAAAAGTAATCAGAGACTTGACAGATCGCCCAAGCGGCTAACGAGCCGATCAGTGGTGAAGAGGCTAAAAGGAAAAGGAGAGACGGAGCAGTGAGACAGGAGAAGGTAGATAAGACTTTCACTACATCTATACAAGGATCATACAACCTATAGTGCAGGAATAAATGAGCCTAAACCTTATACTTTCATAAGACAGCGGACGAGGCAGACCACTAGCAAACAAAGTGAAAGGTACAAGCAGCCTTCACTCTCACCAAACAATAATAACTACCGCACCCCTCAGACACCCTCCAACACGATCTCACTTTTTATGCTCCGCCAGTGATCTCCAGTTCCGCTGTGACGTCATTACAATGTTGCCACTTAATAAATTATTGTTAGATTTGTCTATCACAAGTTCCAATTACCTGTACTCGAAAATTTGTAGATTTTTAATTTGTTACTAGGGAAGTGGAGAAATAAATGTATACGGTAGCCTTCTACGAGCACCAAAGGTGTAGTTATCTATTATTTCGTAGTTGTTACATTAACTGATACTTGGGTTTAACTTGCATAATTGCATCACTGTAACAGTATACAAAACAGAAGAAACGTCAATGATTAAACCTGTGATGAATGGAAGATAATGGTGAGAGGAAGAACGAGTGAGAGAAAGTGTGTCTGGCGGTGGACCTGATAGCTGCGTTGATGTCACTGTTATTTAATGAGACTTCACCGCCGTACCTTTAC
This sequence comes from Homarus americanus, assembly GCF_018991925.1. Taxonomy (NCBI): domain Eukaryota; kingdom Metazoa; phylum Arthropoda; class Malacostraca; order Decapoda; family Nephropidae; genus Homarus; species Homarus americanus. Next base: position 13,604,498 of record NW_024737097.1, read on the forward strand.
AATCAACCATAGTTTGGAGTAAGAGTTTGTACCTCAGGATGCCCAACCCCGCTGGTCTGTATTAGTCTACAGGTAACTTGCCTTCATGGTGTGTTTAGGTAACTTGTTCCACTCATTTATAATTTTTAGTCGAGGTCAGAGTTTACTTGTTCACTTTCTCCATCTAAATTCTCTTATTCAAATCCAATGTATCAATCTCTGACTTGATTTGGTAGTCTAATTTCGGTAAAAATCCTCATTTATATCATACGGATTTAAACCTAACATCCATTGGTCCATTTGGATCATAACGACCCTCACTCTATGTAATTGAGAAAAAAAAAAGCAAATCAATTTTTCTTATTTTTTCTGTACATGTAAGGTTTCTAATGCTCAGGATAGTTTAATAATCATATACATTAATTCTATAGTTAGGTGACCAAAACTAAACAGCATCAAGTAAAATAACAAGTGCACTTCTGTATACAAACGGTCCTTCATAAAGTCAGAGCATGTACAGATATTACGTTGCGCACATTGACAAACGGGCCTTGGTTTTAAGTCATTATTAATCTCTTTTTAAATATTTCTCTCGCATTCAGAGTTCTCGGTAAATTCATTATTTAGGTGTTATCTAGTTCCCATGTTTCCTCCCCGTTGTCACAATACGTTACATCTCTCGACTTTAAACTGCATTTTTATATTTTCAGCCTACACTAATACCCGCTTCAGGTCTTCTTGTACTCCTTATGAAGTAAATTCCTGCCCTGTTTTTGTTAGACATGAACACCCTCTGAGGGACACTCGTGGTACAACATGCAGCTCTTGGTGGTTCCTAGAGATAACCCAGACTCACTCCTAGAGCAAAAACATACCTAGAGCTGTGCTGGAGGGGTGAATGTTGTGGCCCTGAGTAATGACCTCGTCTTTCACAATACATACGTCATTAAGTTCTTCACCTGTCAAATTAACAATTGCTAGTGGACACACACACACACACACACACACACACACACACACCACACACACACACACACACACACACACACACACACACACACACACACACACACACACACACACACCTACAAAATCGCACACTCACAGACCCATAGAACCGCACACTCACAGCAACCTCAGTCAATAACCTTGTCTGGGAGCTGCACCTGGGAAGTTACACACCTGGGCAGGTACTCACCGGTGATGACGTAGTGACGGCCAGCACAGTCCACATCAAGGTCCTTCTCCACGAACTTGGTGCTCGCATACTCGTACCCGCTCCTGTAAGACACACTCATTAGCATACTTCATCCTCCTGCACCATCATCATCATTGCCCTCTACACCATCTCCAATGCCTTCTTACCACCCTTATTGCCCTCTACGCCATCTTTACTGCCCTCTACATCATCCTTATTGTCTTCTACACCATCCTTCTCTTCTTGCCCTTTGCATCATTTTTTCCCTCTTACCCTTCACAGTGCCTCCTCTACTATTTTTATTCCTCCATACTGCCTCCTACACTATCTTTATTCCTCCCTGCTGCCTCCTACACTATCTATATTCCTCCCTGCTGCCTCCTACACTATCTATATTCCTCCATACTGCCTCCTACACTATCTATATTCCTCCATACTGCCTCCTACACTCTCTATATTCCTCCATGCTGCCTCCTACACTATCTATATTCCTCCATACTGCCTCCTACACTCTCTATATTCCTCCATACTGCCTCCTACACTCTATATTCCTCCCTACTGCCTCCACACTATCTATATTCCTCCATACTGCCTCCCTACACTATCTATATTCCTCCATACTGCCTCTACTATCTATATTCCTCCATACCTCTACACTATCTATATTCCTCCATACTGCCCTACACTCTCTATATTCCTCCATACCTCCTACACTCTCTATATTCCTCCATACTGCCTCCCTATCTATATTCCTCCCTGCCTCCTACACTATCTATATTCCTCCATACTGCCTCCTACACTCTCTTATATTCCTCCATACTGCCTCCTACACTATCTATATTTCCTCCATACCTCCTACACTATCTATATTCCTCCATACTGCCTCCTACACTATCTATATTCCTCCATACTGCCTCCTACACTATCTATATTCCTCCATACTGCCTCCTACACTATCTATATTCCTCCATACTGCCTCCCTACACTATCTATATTCCTCCCTACACTGCCTCCTACACTATCTATATTCCTCCATACTGCCTCCTACACTATCTATATTCTCATACTGCCTCCTACACTATCTATATTCCTCCATACTGCCTCCTACACTATCTATATTCCTCCATACCTCCTACACTATATATTCCTCCATGCCTCCTACACTATCTATATTCCTCCATACTGCCTCCTACACTATCTATATTCCTCCCATACTGCCTCCCTACACTCTCTTTCCTCCACTCCTCTCACTATATATTCCTCCATACTGCCTCCTACACTATCTATATTCCTCCATACTGCCTCCTACACTATCTATATTCCTCCATACTGCCTCCTACACTATCTATATTCCTCCATGCTGCCTCCTACACTATCTATATTCCTCCATACTGCCTCCTACACTATCTATATTCCTCCATACTGCCTCCTACACTCTCTATATTCCTCCATACTGCCTCCTACACTATCTATATTCCTCCATACTGCCTCCTACACTATCTATATTCCTCCATACTGCCTCCTACTATCTATATTCCTCCATACTGCCTCCTACACTCTATATTCCTCCATACTGCCTCCTACACTATCTATATTCCTCCATACTGCCTCCCTACACTATCTATATTCCTCCATACTGCCTCCCTACTATCTATATTCCCTCCATACTGCCTCCTACACTCTCTATATTCCTCCATACTGCCTCCTACACTCCTATATTCCTCCATACTGCCTCCTACTATCTATATTCCTCCATACTGCCTCCTACACCTCTATATTCCCTCCATACTGCCTCCTACACTATCTATATTCCTCCATGCTGCCTCCTACACTTCTATATTCCTCCACTGCCTCCCACCTCCTTACCTCCCATACTGCCTCCTACACTCTATATTCCTCCATACTGCCTCCTACCTCTCTATATTCCTCCATACTGCCTCCTACACTATATATTCCTCCATACTGCCCTCCCTACTATCTATATTCCTCCATACTGCCTCCTACACTCTCTATATTCCTCCATACTGCCTCCTACACTATCTATATTCCTCCATACTGCCTCCTACACTCTCTATATTCCTCCATACTGCCTCCTACACTCTCATATTCCTCCATGCCTCCTACACTATCTTTATTCCTCCATACTGCCTCCTACACTATCTATATTCCTCCATACTGCCTCACTCTCTATATTCCTCCATACTGCCTCCTACACTATCTATATTCCTCCATACTGCCTCCTACACTCTCTATATTCCTCCATGCTGCCTCCTACACTCTATATTCCTCCATGCCTCCTACACCTCTATATTCCTCCATACTGCCTCTACACTATCTTTCCTCCATACTGCCTCCCTACACTCTCTATATTCCTCCATACTGCCTCCTACACAATCTTTATTCCTCCATACTGCCTCCTACACTCTCTTATTCCTCCATACTGCCTCCTACACTCTCTATATTCCTCCATACTGCCTCCTACACTATCTTTATTCCTCCATACTGCCTCCTACACTCTCTATATATTCCTCCATACTGCCTCCTACACTCTCTATATTCCTCCATACTGCCTCCTACACTATCTATATTCCTCCATACTGCCTCCTACACTATCTATATTCCTCCATACTGCCTCCTACACTATCTTTATTCCTCCATGCTGCCTCCCCATCTCAATAACACCACATTAGTCATTATATAAAGCTTCTTTTAGTTCCTATATCTGGGTGTAACTCAGTGCGAGAAGGTGTGGCAGTGAATGAGCATGAAGGTGTAGCAGCAGTGAATGAGCATAGGGTGTAGCAGCAGTGAATGAGCGTGAAGGTGTAGCAGCAGTGAATGAGCATGAAGGTGTAGCAGCAGTGAATGAGCATGAGGAGTGTAGCAGCAGTGAATGAGCATGAAGGTGTAGCAGCAGTGAATGAGCATGAAGGTGTAGCAGCAGTGAATGAGCATGAAGATGTAGCAGCGTGAATGAGCATGAAGGATGGCAGCAGTGAATGAGCATGAAGGTGTTGGCAGTGAATGAGCATGAAGGTGTAGCAGCAGTGAATGAGCATGAAGGTGGCAGCAGTGAATGAGCATGAAGGTGTAGCAGCAGTGAATGAGCATGAAGGTGTAGCAGCAGTGAATGAGCATGAAGGTGTAGCAGCAGTGAATGAGCATGAAGGTGTAGCAGCAGTGAATGAGCATGAAGGTGTAGCAGCAGTGAATGAGCATGAAGGTGTAGCAGCAGTGAATGAGCATGAAGGTGTAGCAGCGGTGAATGAGCATGAAGGTGTAGCAGCAGTGAATGAGCGTGAAGATGTAGCAGCAATGAATGAGCGTGAAGGTGTAGCAGCAGTGAATGAGCATGAAGGTGTAGCAGCAGTGAATGAGCATGAAGGTGTAGCAGCAGTGAATGAGCGTGAAGATGTAGCAGCAGTGAATGAGCATGAAGGTGTAGTAGCAGTGAATGAGCATGAAGGTTAGCAGCAGTGAATGAGCATGAAGGTGTGGCACGGTGAAAGGCGTGAATGTAGCAGCAGTGAATGAGCGTGAAGATGGAGCAGCAGTGAATGAGCATGAAGGTTAGCAGCAGTGAATGAGCATGAAGGTGTAGCAGCAGTGAATGAGCATGAAGGTGTAGCAGCAGTGTGAGGCATGAAGGTGTAGCAGCAGTGAATGAGCGTGAAGGTGTAGCAGCAGTGAATGAGCATGAAGGTGTGGCAGTGAATGAGCGTGAAGGTGTAGCAGCAGTGAATGAGCATGAAGGTGTAGCAGCAGTGAATGAGCATGAAGGTGGCAGCAGTGAATGAGCATGAAGGTGTAGCAGCAGTGAATGAGCATGAAGGTGTAGCAGCAGTGAATGAGCATGAAGGTGTAGCAGCAGTGAATGAGATGAAGGTGTAGCAGCAGTGAATGAGCATGAAGGTGTAGCAGCAGTGAATGAGCATGAAGGTGTACAGCAGTGAATGAGCATGAAGTGTAGCAGCAGTGAATGAGCATGAAGGTGTAGCGGTGAATGAGCATGAAGGTGTAGCAGCAGTGAATGAGCCAGAAGGTGTAGCAGCAGTGAATGAGCATGAAGGTGTAGCAGCAGTGAATGAGCATGAAGGTGTAGCAGCAGTGAATGAGCATGAAGGTGTAGCAGCAGTGAATGAGCGACATGAAGGTGTAGCAGCAGTGAATGAGCATGAAGGTGTAGCGGTGAATGAGCCAGAAGGTGTAGCAGCAGTGAATGAGCATGAAGGTGTAGCAGCAGTGAATGAGCATGAAGGTGTAGCAGCAGTGAATGAGCATGAAGGTGTAGCAGCAGTGAATGAGCATGAAGGTGTAGCAGCAGTGAATGAGCATGAAGGTGTAGCAGCAGTGAATGAGCATGAAGATGTAGCAGCAGTGAATGAGCATGAAGGTAGCAGCAGTGAATGAGCATGAAGGTGTAGCAGCAGTGAATGAGCATGAAGGTGTAGCAGCAGTGAATGAGCACGAATGTAGCAACAGTGAATGAGCATGAAGGTGTAGCAGCAGTGAATGAGCCAGAAGGTGTAGCAGCAGTGAATGAGCATGAAGGTGTAGCAGCAGTGAATGAGCATGAAGGTGTAGCAGCAGTGAATGAGCATGAAGGTGTAGCAGCAGTGAATGAGCATGAAGGTGTAGCAGCAGTGAATGAGCATGAAGATGTAGCAGCAGTGACTGAGCATGAAGGTGTAGCAGCAGTGAATGAGCATGAAGGTGTAGCAGCAGTGAATGAGCATGAAGGTGTAGCAGCAGTGAATGAGCATGAAGGTGTAGCAGCAGTGAATGAGCATGAAGGTGTAGCAGCAGAAGTAAAAAAAAAAGCAGAGTGGGGACAATATCGACCTCAACAACAACAAAATAAATAATGTAACAACAAACAACACGAAAAATGCTAATAGTATAAAGAAAACAAATACTGTAGTAACATTAGCTTCGGTACACTAGGAGGCAACATGGAAGGTACTGCACACGACAGACAACATTTCCCAAGGTGTAAAACTAAGTAACCAATCACAGCAGAGTGGACCGTCTCACCCCTTGATAACAATGTAACAATAATTAGAAAAAAATAACAATAAAACAACAAAAATAACATAATTAGCAACAAAAATTATAACTTACTATAACATCAATAACTACAAAACAAAACAATAAGAATGTGGATGTAAGAGAAGAAGAAACGCTGAAGACAAAGACAAGAAGAACAAGTAGGACGAGGGTCAGGAGAGCAAGGCAGACAATGATGTAATAATTTCCGGGTCACGGGGTCAGGAGGTGAAAGTTGGAGGAGGAGGAGGAAGGTGTTGTGTTATCTTCCTTTGCTCATGTCTGGGGCTGTGTGTTAGAGTATGATCACCACCACACAGGTTTACAATTGGTTTGACATATACTCCCTTTAAAAAACAATCAAATGTACATATACCTTAAACAATAAAGATTATCCTTAAATATCACTTTCCGACGTTTGTTTTGTTTTGACAGCCAGAATGAACCGCGACGCCACAGGAAAATAATGGCGACTAAAATAAAGTATCTGCAGTTTCATAGTGTATATACCAGTCTACCACACACTGAAATGGTATATACCGTATTTTGAGCTCGTATCCATCCTTGTGTTCACGGTATTAATATTTCTGAGTCTGTATTTGAATCTGACTTAATTGGACTAAAATATGGCTAGGATAGACTCGAATGCAACTCCGACAGACTAGAATATGGCTAGAATAGATTGATAAATAACAGAGGCAGACATACGTTATAATATTAGCGTGACGGCGGTACTTGGGGAAGGATGATGTAACAAGTGTACTCCGTGTAACTGTCGTGGTAATCTCTGCCACTTAAAAAAGAGTCTGGTGATGACCCATGACTGTAAACCATTGTATAGGGGGTGAGGTAACAATCAGATACAAGGATCAACTTTGTGTGTGTGTGTGTGATCAAGATTTGTGGGGTCGTGTGGGGGTGTTTGACATGACAGGGGACTTAATTATCGTCGGGTGTATCTACAGATCCCCAAACCAGGCTTCCACTAAATCAAAGGAACTTAAGAACCTTATCAAACAACGCGGCGATGCTCTCAACACTTGTCACCTCCTTATCAAGGGGGGACTTTAACTATGGCGACATCGACTGGAGAAACGAGTCCACCCCAAATGACTTGAATAACCCTGCTACTTTTTTGCAGAAATCCTGAGAGATAATTTTCGTTCCAACATGTTAGAGACCCGACATATTACAGAGGGGAGCAACACCAGGCCACTTAGACCTCTTCGCTAACAAACGAGGAGGGTATGGTGCCCAAACTGGAACACCTTGCCCCAGTTGGCACCAGTCACTATATAGTGTTGTCATTCAGATTTAACTGTTACCTAGTTCAAGATAAGGCCAGGCCAAGGTGCAAATATTACAAGGGAAATTACAATGGATGAAGAGATGAGGGGCATTAACTCAATGACTTATTAAGGTACAAGAAGGCAGACACTACGCTGAATATCATAACTAGTAGTGACCCATTTGATCGATAAATATATACCTAAGACCAAACTCAGCGCCGAGGGACATGAGGGGATCCCTACACATGAACCATGCGGCGGTCGACAAATTAAGAAGAAACCCAGAAATTCAAGTCGTGGGTTGGGTCAAACGATGGGCAAGACAGGAGGATGGGCGTAAGAGCCAGAAACCAAGCAAAGATAGAGGTAGGAGGGCTGGAAAAGGAGTTCCAGAGGCTGGTTGCGTTGCGCTGTTTAAACCCAAAGCGCGTTTTTACCGCTATGCAAAGTCGAAAAACTGAAAACGCGAGAAGGAGCATCAGACCTGGAGGCTGGTGGATGGTAGTTACGCAGATTCTGACCAGGATAGCCGAGGCATGAACAGTTTCTTCCTCGATATACAAGAGAGGATGCAACTAACCTCCTGGTGTTTGAGGACAAGACGGTTCGACACAGCACTGACCCACATTGTGGCCACAGAAGAGGGAGATAGAAATAAAAACTGTCCAGGCTAAAGGTTCAAGTAAGAGTCTCGGCCCTGACATAGTGTAATCTTAGAGCAGAGAGTTGTGCAACGAGCTTGCCGGGAGTCCCCTGAAGAGATCCTGTTTTGTAAATGCCTGATGAACAAATGGTCCCAGTGAATGGAAAGTGCATGCAGTGTGAGTCCTATCTTCAAGAAGGGCGATCGTCACTCCACGAACAACTATAGACCGGTGAGCCTGACCAGCATATTGGCGTAAAGTACTTAAGAGTATTATCAGAGATGCCGCAATGGAACATCTACTACGAAACAAATTTTGTAAAGATTACCAACACGGTTTTATGCCAGGCGCCCTGCTTAACACAATTGCTCAGGCATGATATTTGGACCCATATTCTTGATACGGGGTAATACCGACAATATTTACCTAGATTTGCCAAGGCTGGACAGTGTACCCCACGAAAGGCTGAAATCAACCGAAGGTATGAATCTGGGGACATGTCCTAGAGTGGAGGAAGACTTTCTACATAACCGCAAGCAGTAGTGTGGTGATTAATGGCACGAAATCATCATCCGTACCTGTCACAAGGGCAAATTGCTATAGGTCAGTGTATTGGGCCCGCTGTTGTTATTTGTTTCTTATAAAATATATGCCTGATGTTGTACACTCCTCCATACAAATGTTTGCCGATGACGCCAAGTTATTTCGGGAAGGACGTCTGTGGGTTCCAGGAATTGTCGAAGAAATGGCTCCTGAGATTCAATGTCACGAAATGTAAGAGGAGGCACCTGGGGCGTACCAACGGTAAGGAGGCGTATCATATGTCCCAACGGGATGAAGAAACTGCACTAGTTGAGACTGTGTGTGAGAAGGACCTAGGTGTGTATGTTGACAATAAGCTAAAGTTCTCGGGCCATTGCGAGAAGAAGGTAAATCAGGCAAATAAATTATTGGGTCTTATAAGAAGGTCGTTCAGATATCTAGACGGTCCGTCCCTCGGAACGATCTTCAGGAGTGAAGTGCTTCCCCATCTGGAGTACTGTCACCCCATCTGGTCCCCGAGATATGCTAGGGACTGTCAGTTGGTTGAAAATGTTCAAAGGAGGGCCACCAGACTGGTGCGTGCACTTCGGCACCTCAGCTACCCTGAGAGATTGGAGCGGCTGAACTTGCCTAGCTTATACTACAGACGGGCAAGGGGAGACCTAATTGAGGTGTATAAGCATCTGAGGGGGCACTACTCAGCTGAGTGTCCTTACTTGGAGCTGACGGACGCTCGCCCCACAAAGGTCACAGCTCAAGATTGAAGAAGCAGCAAGTCCAGAAAACCGTGAGGGCAAACTTTTTCGGAGTGAAGGTTGTAAACTCTTGGAACAATCTACCAGAGAGTGTTGTGACGGCACCGAGTGTGAGCTCTTTCAAGACAAGACTTGACCAACACTGGAGCGGGTTCAGGTACATTCAGGAGCCGGTGCATGCCCAGTATTTGCCAACAGTGCGTCACAGAGACGTGACCGATCGCCCGGGCGGCTAGGGAGCCGATCTTTTGGTGAAGAAGATAAATGAAAAGGAAAAGTAATGAGAGACGTGACTGATCGCCCAAGCGGCTAACACGCCGATCAGTGGCGAAGAAGATAAAAGTAAAGTAAAAGGAAGGGGTGGGTGTGTGGTGTGGGGCATGAGAGAGAGAGTGTGGGAACATCTATCAACAGAATTCATGCATCAACTCTGGATTCATTAGAAATCGGTGAGTAGCAAGTGTAAAACAGGAGGAGGAAGAAAAGAAGAGAAAAAGAAAAGATGAGAAAAGGAGAAGAGAAAAGAAAAAGAAGAGAAAAAAAGGAAAAGAAGAGGAGATAGAAGGAAGAAGAAAAGACGAGGAGAAATAAAGACGAAAAAGAAGGAGAGGAGGAAGAAAAGAAAAGGCAAATAAAGGAAAAGAAGAGAAAGAGAAAAAGAAGTAGAGAGGAAAGGTTTAGATGTGGTAAACCCAGATATGTTGGGAACATCGGCTGATCGAATATAAACACAGCTGTGAGGGGCGGCGATCACGCGTAGTGCACCAGCAGGTCACTGACCGCTCATCACTCGGGCTGCTTGTTTTTGTTGAAAATTAGTTTTCGTTAGAAATTATTTTATCTGAGAGTGATTTCGCAAATTTCTCTGCTTTGGTGGTAAAAAAAAACGTGAAAATTTGTTACGGAGGATAATTGATTGTTGATTAGTTAGTTTGCGAACTCAATATGTAGATAAAACGGGTCCAACAGTTGAGGCATATCACTTGGCCAACGGAACAAAGTAACACCAATAACAGGGACCAAGTGTGAAAAGGACCTGGGTGTGTAAGTTGACAACGAACCAAAGTTTTCGGACCATTGTGAGAAGAAGGTGAATCAAGCGACTCAGCTTGTGGGTCTTATAAGAAGGTCGTAACGCTCTTCAAAAGTAAAGTGCTTCCCTGTTTATAATATTGTCACCCCGTCTAGTTCCCGAGATATTCTAGAGACTGTCAGTTGCTGAAAAGGAGGGCTACCAGACTGGTGTCTGCACTACGGCGCCTCAAGTTACCCACAAAGACTAGAACAGCGACAACTGCCTAGCTTAGACGAACAAGTGGTGGTATAATAGAAGTCTACAAACACCTCAGAGGACTTTATTTAGTCGAGTGTCCATATATGGAGCTGGCGGATGCCCGACCCACTAGAGGTCACAGCTTACGGTTGAAGAAGCCACAATTTAAAAAAAAAAAAATGTTAGGGCAAACTTTTTCCGAGAGGGTTATGAACTCTTGGGACAATCTGCCGGAGAATGTTGTGACAGCACCTTGTGTGGGCACATTCAAGACCAGACTTGACTAACATTGACGCACGTACAGATACTTCCTGGAACCATTACGTGCCCAGTACTTGCCAGCAGTGCGTAACAGAGACGTAGCCGACCGCCCAAGAGGCTAAGAAGATAAAGTAAAGTAAAAACAATCGACAGGAGGAGTGTAACGGGACCAACAGTAAACAGAAGTCTAAGGGATCCAACAGTAAACAGGAGTCTAAGGGATCCAACAGTAAACAGGAGTCTAAGGGATCCAACAGTCAGTAGAGGAAAAAGTGTTCAAGCTTACTTAAATCTTACGGTGTTTACTATCTTACCACTTCAGTACTTGTGATAAAGGGGTCCCCTTCTTTAACACTAGCGACAGATAAAGTTGGACCAATCAACACTGTCACCCCCAGAGCTCCAACTTAACGCAAAACATACACATAACGACGTCCAGCCTGAGTAATGTTACGTGTGTATTGACTATTTCGCGTGTGGACTGGTGAGAGAGAGAGAGAGAATTTTGTCATCACCGGTGAACACGAGAACCCCCTCCCCCATGGTGTTTACATCATGGGTTTTTTAGATAAGATAATTTCGGTAAGTATATATACGTTATGACCACTACAAGCTGATAACGATTTATCACAGTAACCCATAAGACCGCCGAGTCCATTACACCCTTAAAATTCCACTTTTTTTCCCTCATCTCTCCAGGGAAACAGATTTTAATATTATATATATATGTATTTCTTTTCCTGGCTTACCCTGGCTTTGCTACTGTCAGTTTTACCCATTATCTATCACTATCCCGTCACCTCTTCTTCTATTTGTCACATTATCTCATTTTCCTTATTATCTAAACATTCACTATTTCTCTCCAAATAAATGAAACTAAAAAAACTGAGATGGATGAATACACCAAGTGATAGACAGACAGACAGATAGATAGATAGATAGATAGATAGATAGATAGATAGATAGATAGATAGATAAATAGAATCATATAACTACAGATAGGTAGATAGATAAACAGAAAAACATAGATAAATCAAATTTCATAAACAAATTACATAACCGTATAGGTATAGACAATCACAGACAACTATAAACAAATATTAATAGGCATGTAGTTAGGTAGACAGAGGCAGACAATGATAAACATATTAGGAAGATAGACAGACAGACAAGTAAACAATAAACACGCAGGAAAGTAAACAGGGAAATAAACAATATGGGGTAGAAATGCAAAACATATAGGTTACAACAATATTCCTTCACTTACTTGGTGTACTCCCTCGTGCCCTTGTAGTTCCACAGTGAACGGCGGTACCAGGAGCTAGTCGTCATGTTGGTGGTTCAGTTACGTTACAAATTATTTTCAGGTCAGGGGGAGATGGGGGGAGGGAGGCTTCACGTGACACACCGCGTTGTTCTCGTCTGTTACTGGGGTATCTCCTTTCGTTCTATGTAACCCTGAAACAAAAAAGAAAAGAAAAATACCTTGTTATTATGATTTTGAAATTAAACTTAGTACAACATTAATGGATAACATGTTTTTATCTTACCTTGCTTTCTTATCAGTTGTTGAGTTAATCCCACTGTGAGAAGAGTTATCGAGGGGACTTTAAAGTTATGTTACGTTAGGTACATAAATCAGTCCGAGCTGTGACTTTATCGTGGTACAGTTATAAACTCTTTGAATAACCTGACAGAGAATGTTGTGAAGGCACTAAGTCTAAGCTCAGGTACTGTACATTACATACCATTGTCTTTATCAATGTGGGATATTTAACAAGGACGAAGTGACCGACCGACCGACCGACACACACACACACACACCAACACGTCAAAAACTACCCGGTAAATGAGTTTTGTCGGTCAACTAGTTTCTGCACCTAACCCAACTAATTCTAACAAAGCCAAACTAACCTAACGTGATTGTGTCCAGCTTTACTAAATTCAATGTATATTAATCCTATCATTCCTATACCGTTAATGTACAGCGGTAATATAGTTCTCTCACCACCACCACCACCACCACCACCGTGTCCTGGGTTCGAGTACAGACAAAGACAGACGTGAGAAGGGTATATTATCCTGCGTGACCCAAATCAACATAGCAGTTCCCCCGTATTATCACTAGAAGATAAAATTAATTAAAAGGTAAGAAACTAACAAACCAACCAACCAACCGACCTAAGGTGATAATTGGTGCTATAATAAGTTAATTAGGTAAATCCGTCTTCTGGTAAATATTGTGACATCTTCTCTCCTTTAATGTTATTTTGATGGGCCTTCGGTGAGTGGGTTGTGAGTGGTTGTGGCCATGGTTGTGGTAGAGGAGTAGTAGTAGGGAAACTATGGTACTATTATTGGTGATGATGGTCATACTAAAACATTGAAAGTGGTGGTGGTGACAGAGATGATAAGGGGGTCGATTGCACTGATAACGTGAGATAAAGATACTCAAAGCCAATATGGTGCTGGAGAGAGAGAGAGAGAGAGAGAGAGAGAGCCAATTTCTACCGGGATTACATAGCCTCGAACCATACCCTAGCAAATACATTGTTCAGTTCTTTTACGAAACTTGAGTTCACACAAATCATTCATATATGATATATGTGATTAATATTTAGCGGGTGATTGCCAGGGATTCAGAGTTGGCACGGTAATTATTTTTAGCCTTTGTGTGTGTGTGTGTGTGTGTGTGTGTGTGTGTGTGTGTGTGTGCAGGAGATCCTGAACTCTTACGCAGATGCGTATGCACACTTCGGCCTTGAGGTGAATGCACGTAAGACTCAGATTCTCTTTCAGCCTGCCCCTGGTTCAGCCACACCACTACCCTCTCTAATGTTACCCACTTTCGGTATCTCTGCTCCACCTGTCCATCACTGCGGACATCGATGAAGAGAATCAACATTGGATCAGATGTGCATCTCAAGCCTTTGGCAGACTCCATACCCGTGTCTTCAGCTGTAGGGAGCTGAAATTATCTACGAAGTTGCACGTATATCGAGCAGTGGTCCTCCCCACCCTGCTATATCGCAGCGAGACATGGATCACATACAAGAGGCACCTCAAGTCATTTGAAAACTTTCACCAAGGTAGTCTACGTTCCATCCCCCGAGTTAGTTGGGAAGATAAGAGAACAAATGCCAGTATTCTCGCTGACACCAACTGTCGGAGCATCGAGTCTACCATTATCCACGAACAACTACGTTGGACTGGCCATGTTACCCGCATGGACGACAGTAGACTGCCAAAGCAGCTACTTTACAGTCACCTATCGAATAGTAAACGTAACGCTGGTGGGTAATTGAAAAGGCATGAGGATAATCTAAACACAAACCTGAAAAAGTGTCAAATCGACCCCCTCACCTGGGAGACGATTACTCCACACCGCAACACTTGGAGGAGCACCACACGAGGAGGTGTCAATACTTTCGAATTAACCAGACTGCAAACTGAGGCAGACAAGCGCCAACCACATGTGCAACATCTGTGAACGACTCTGCCAGTCCCGTATTGGCCTCTTTAGTCACCTTAAAACTCACCAACAAAGGTGACATCCTTAACCCTTTCACAGCGGGAGGTTACCCTAAGCTGAATAAAATCGTCTGGCGGTGGCCAGAATAAAATGGCAAGTGCGTGACACGCGGTGAAAGGGTTAATGACTCGTATCATTATATCATAGCTGGATGATCGTCATAATCGATTTCGAGTGACAGCAAAGTAGTAGTGAGCAGATATTGACTATGAGGCTACAGTCACTGAATGCCGCAGATCTGCGGCTCAACTAATTTAACACAGATAGGATAGCTTCTTATATTTAGGATATTTAATATTAAGGTAAATAAATGGTGGCGAAGGTGTGGCTATTGGGGGAGGCTGGAGGCCACGTTTAAAAAAAAAAAAAGTAGTAGTGGTAGTAGTATGTGTGCGTGTGTGAGAGATTTTGCCAAATAACAAGACCTTAGCAACACTGATTGCGTAAAACCCACAATTGCCAATATGAACGCCGTGGTTGACATACCGAGAGAGAGTGTGTGTGTGTGTGTGTGTGTGTTATCTACAATGAATGAAATATCCAGATGTGGTATAGTCTCAAGTCCTCCCTCCCCACTCCTGCTAACCCTCACCCCTAATTTGAGACATCTCGTCATTTAGGACACCAGAAAAAAATTAAGAAAATATCCAGAAATTCTCACTGCGTCTGTCCCGATCTATGTAGGGGAGGGGGCTGTAAGAATTAACCTGTGTGTGTGTGTATATATATATAAAGTGGTTAAAGTGTAAAGTGGTTAACCAAGACCTCTGAATTTGCTCCTATTTTGACCTTTACCTCATTTATTACTTTCTCTTATATGTAGGGACGTGTGGCAAGTGTGTCTACGTGTCATATTTTATCTTGGTTGAGTGGTATTAGTTTATACAGAGAGTAACATTTGACCACCTAATATCTGAGTGGAGGTAAAAAAAAAAGTAAAATACAATAAAAAGGAGCGTATCAGACCAAGGCAGAGCAAGTAGCAAGTTGTACGATAATCAGAATACAGATATGAAGGAGCATCAATTAAGTACAGTACTCTATAAATGTGTTCTATATATATGTCTGTCTCTGGGTTGGTCCCCTACTACTATTTCGGGAACTCGGTAACAAACTCGGTCACTGAGAATTCCTACCAACGAGTTTGCTTCAGTTATATACTGAGGAGTGGCCACACTCATCTCCCGACCCTCCCTACAGCAGCGACAGTGATGACATAACCTAACCCGCACGTCTGGCTCGGTGGCCGGCAGGAACTATACTCATTTAGCAAACAATTTACCAGTATCACAGCCGACTACAGAGTTACGTCATAGCCAGCTACACTATTACATCACTGCCCTTGTGTGATCTAGTGCCTCCAATGGGTGTGGATTTTAGTTTTTTTTTTAGATTGCCCCGGAGGGCTAGTTCATTGGGCACCCTCTCACATCCTGTACAAGGTGAAGCGCAGAAGCGTTAACAGTGGCCATCTGGGAAGCATGCGGAGTTCATGCTTGCCTTTATGACTCATGCATTAAAGGCGTAAAAGCCTGAAGGGTCATGGGTTTTGGCAGCAAGTTGACAGAATGATGAGTGTGTGGGGGGAAATTTCCCGGTGTGGATGTGGATAGATTTAGCACTGCTGGGGACACGGTCAAGTAGTGGCGAGCGAATACCCTTATTTGGGGAGGTATTTGTGTAGCTAATGCTGACACGTGTACAGTCGTCTCTCTCTGCACCTCTTTACCCTATCACTTTGTCTCGCTCTTTTAGTACTTATATACTCCTACCATGATAGAACAAAGTACCTTTATCTTCTTAACAAGTATCACCATCACTCTCATCATTATCTCCTTGTATACTGATCGACTCACTGGCTTGAGTTACACGTTACACACAAACACTACTTATGAACCAACATTATCCTGACGGTGAGTTGTTTTTTTAAGGATCTTGGTTGTACGTGTTAGTGGCGTTTATTAGGTATCTCAGTGTTTATGTTTATCTCAGGCGCAGTGTGTGTGTGTGTGTGTGTGTGTGTGTGTCATGTTCTCCTTGTCCGTCTCAATCTTTATGTCTTCTTTTGTCTTTCATACTGTGTAGTGAGGTAATTTAATGAATACTAAAATTAATGGTCTATTTTAGTTATATAGAATAGGAGAAAACACAAAAGTCATTCTTCCATCTTCCCACGACACCATTTTCAGGGGGCAGAGAGAGAGAGAGAGAGAGAGAGAGAGAGATCAGCAACTACAGAAAAAAATAACAAAAATGATAATGGAAAGGACAAATGGAAGACAAATCTAACCTATTGTAACTTAAAACATGGATAAGACACACACACACACACACACACACACACACACACACACACACACATAAGAGTCTTTATTACTCATAAACCATTTCTGGAATCATAATTATAAATTAAACTAAAACTTCCAACATAATCAAAGCTCATCCTTCTCCCCTTTTTATCTATACAAGTAACATTTGCTCAGAAATTTGTCAAAACGGCTGAAACAGATATGAGTCCCACTAATGCAATTATTTTCTAAATATAACTTGTTAATTACTTTACTAAAATGTACCATTTAACCTAAATTACTCTCAGACACTCCTTTTGTACATTTTAATTATTTGTAAGATTGTCTATATAACAAAGTCATACTCTCAGATATTTATACTTGGAAGAAATATATCAACACAATGTTATATTAAGAAAATCAATAATGTCAGACGCTCCTTTTCTACTAGATCTTAAGGAGAAGTATTATTTATCATAGTCTCTAATCTCATATGATCCGTTTTCTGTTCGTTTGTTGACATGAGTCACGCCGTCCCCAGAATCTCTTTTAGTTGGTATTTGTTCCCCAGGATTATTTTGTTCCCTTGACAATCAATAATTTGCTGAAGGAATATCCTTCCTTCCTTAGGCTTTAGTAAGCACCTTTATAATATGTATATATACTTGTGACACTTGCCAGATGCTTCCGATGTTATTGTACAGGGGTACCTAGTGACAGCACTAGGATCCCGCTTCCTCTATCAAGGAATAAATATTGAAATTGAAAAAAAAATGAAATTGAATCAATAATATACACTCCGTAATATTCGGTCTATTTGTCATAAAATACATGATATAAATAAATAAAACAAAAAATTAAAAAAATTAAACCACTACCAAAAACTTAAGATCGCCTTTGAGGGAGAAATTCTCAGCAATTTTTTGTCACTTGCGGCTTTACTTTTGTTGCTGCTGGGAAAAATAAAGCCCCACCCGGAGGAAAGTGAAACCGAGATGAGTAACTGTAAGCTGTCAGGTGTGGGGAGTGCTGCAGCAGCTGCGTTTTGTTGGGTACACCTGTAAACCTACACCCGCCTACCGTGCTTAGGGTATGTGTAACGTGTTAGGCTCTCACTGATAATTATGTAAACTTGTAGAAACGCACAAAGGAAAAAATGTACCTCGTCTTTAGTACGACACTGCGAAACATGGCTAAGACTGTACAAAGATAAATAGAACACAAAAATACAAGGCTACGTACCTTTATTTCTTTCTGTTTAGTTTTATTCATGTTACAACTTATGGGAATATACACAAAGTTTTAATCTTTTTCGCTGCGTCGCGGTTATGATAATAACCGCGACGCAGCGAAAAAGATTAAAACTGAACAAAGGCATTGAAAAAAAAAGATGTATATTCCCATAAGTAAGACGAAATGTAACATGAATAAAACTAAACAGAGAGAAATAAAGGTACGTAGCCTTGTTATAACTATGACGCAGTAAAATATGAATAAAACTGGACAAAGGAAAAACAAACGTATCTCATTATCATAACTACGACGCTAGGCTACAACCTGTCCTGACTGGCATATGTACGAGATTGGGCAAGATTTTTCTATCATTTACAAATGTGGACACAAATCTAGTTGCCACCTTTATGTTCCGACACTATGATGATGATGATGATGATGACTAAAATGGCATCAATACTTCACTGAGCATCCCACCTAAATGTGATCTCTCAATAACATTACAGTAAGGAGATAATAACTGGCAAATATAAATTAATTTTGACTCTGATATATGTACAGTACAGTCATCAATTTTTAGTTTAACAAATTTATTGGCAGAGCTTGTAGTACAGTTTGCCTATTCTGAGTAATTCAGTCAGGTCTTGACACTGAGGGTGGTATCACTTCTCACTGTCACGCAGGACAGAGGTTCACACACAAAGAAGTACATCATATTCATTAACAACTATAAATGTATATAGGTCAGGTTCATATGGATAATGTCACTGTTCACTGCCATGCAGGACAGAGGTTCGTACACAAAGAGTTGCATCATATTCATTGACAGTACATATACATATATGTAAACACACACACACACACACACATATATACATACACATATACATGTACACGTACATATACATGCACACACGCACACATACATACATATACGTCGGTCAGATTCATGTGGGTAATGTCACTTTTCACTGCCATACAGGACAGAGGTTCGTACACAAAGAATGCATCATATTCATTGACACTATATATAGGTCAGATTCATGTGGGTAATGCCACTGTTCACTGCCACGCAGGACAGAGGTTCGTACACAAAGAAGGAAATACATCACATTCACCAGCAGCATATATAGGTCAGTGGATCACATACATTGGAGTCATATTCTAATTGAAGACTAATCAGTGTGGGCTAGCAAATTTGGGATAAACAGCAAGAATGTCCTCAAGCACACCTGATTCAATGAAGTCATCAATGGAGATAATTTTCTCTCAATTTGTAAACGTTGATGTAATAGTGCAATTACTAAACCTTGTCAGTTGTTGAAGCGCAGTAATAACAACAATGATTATACTACGAGGCTGTTTATAAATCTGTACGTGGATAAAGCTGAAAAATAAGCATACTGTATCATTGGTCGAATACACTTACTGTTAACTATTGTTAGTATACCTGCATTGTCTATGTACGGTTTATATTATATACCTGCATTGTGCATATATATACATGTTGAATCAGGGTGACATTGTACGAAAATTTTACTGATTATCTATATATCTATGTGAATGTTTAAGTATGGTCGGATAGGCTTAGTTTAGCAAGACCTAATTAGAAATGTAATGTGAACTATACTTGAGCGTCCTCATGTCCGTATACACGATAATTATGTATCTAACTGTATCTACAAACCCATGAGCAGTTGTGCACATGCTGACCTGATTTTTACTCAGTCTTATGTAATTGTTGACAGGTGTGTGTGCGTGCGTGCGTGTGTGTAACGTCACTCTCTCTTTCTCATAAATCTTCCTCACCCACACCTTAATACGTCTGCCTGGGTGGAGCTCCCTGCCTTATTAAGCCAAACTCGTTATGCTCAAACTACTCACCACACCACAGCCACCCATAACATAGCCACCTACACCCGCCTTCCACCACCACCACCCACATCCGCCTTCCACCACTACCCATAACATAGCCACCTACACCTGCCTTCCACCACCACCACCCACATCCGCCCTCCACCACTACCCATAATATAGCCACCCACATCCACCACCACCCATACCCACCCTCACATCAAGTCCACTGCCACCCAATACATGTAAATGACTATCAGGTGTTGGTGAACACAAACATCTGTTGCATAAGTCATGTGTATACAGGTGCTATCATGTGAGTCATGTGAGTAAACCATGTGAGTGTGAGTCATGTGTGTGTCATGTGAGTATAAGTGAGTCATGTGTGTGTCATGTGAGTATAAGTGAGTCATGTGAGTATAAGTGGGTCGTATAAGTACAGTATGTGAGTATCAGTGTCATTTAAGTATGAGTCGTGTGTATACAAGGGAGTCATGTGTGTGAGTCATGTGATTATAAGTGAGTCGTATGAGTTATGCGAGTATAAGTGTCTTGTAAGTATAAGTGAGTTATATGAGTATAAGTGAGTCGTGTGAGTATAAGTGAGTCGTGTGAGTATAAGTGAGTTATATGAGTATAAGTGAGTCGTGTGAGTATGGGTCAGGTGAATGGAAGAATGAGCGAAGGTCCTTTAAGGATGAGTCATGTGAAGGTGGGTGAGACCATTACGTCAGAGTTACGTCATCACCTTCAACAGCGCCTGACACACACACGTCTGTTTCACTAAGGGCTATGTCTGTCATAAAGAACTGTGTCTGTCTCATTGAGCTACACATTCACTAAATCAGGAAGACAGCCGTATGGGAATTAAAAAAAAAGTGAACCATAACGCCTCAGAGTAAACGGGATATGCCAGTAATTGGACACACACACACTAGGGGTTCAGGATGCATCGTGTTCGCAGCTGAGGCAGACCCATCATCATAAGAACATAAGAATGGAGGAAACTGCAGCGGGCCTATTAGCCCATGCTGGGCAGTCCCGTTTACACCCAACCCCTATTGCTCATATAAGCATCCAACCTATGTTTGAAGCTATTCAGCGTATTCGAGTTAATGATGATATTTGGTAACTTGTTCCATTCATCCACTACACTGTTTCCAAACCAGTGTTTACCTATTTCCCGCCTAAATCTAAATTTGTCTAATTTAAAACCATTGTTACGAGTTCGCTCCTGGTTGGATATTTTGAGTACCTTTGTAATGTCCCCTTTGTTTAGCCCTGCCTTCCACTTATACACCTCTATCAGGTCGCCCCTCGCTCTACGTCTCTCGAGGGAGTGCAAATTAAGATGCTTTAACCTGTCTCTATACTCAGGGTTCCTAATGCCCGGGATTAGTCTAGTCATTCTCCTCTGAATTCTTTCCAAGGATTCTATATCCATTCTGTAATACGGTGACCAGAACTGAACTGCGTAATCCAGGTGTGGTCTCACAAGAGCAAGATACAGTTTTAGGATGACCTCGCTAGTCTTGTAACTAACACTCCTTTGTATGAACCCAAGTACTTTATTAGCCTTGTTACGAGCAAAAACACATTGTTTACTTGGCTTAAGGTTCCTACTTATCATTACTCCTAAATCTCTCTCGCAGTCGGATTTCTCTATGGCATCGTTGTTCATCTGGTATCTGGTTTCCCTGTTTACATCTCCTATCCTGAGTACTTTACATTTGTCCACGTTGAATTTCATCTGCCATTTTTCAGACCATTCGAAAAATTTGTTTAGATCTTCCTGTAGTTTTGCTGAGTCCTCGTCAGATTTAATAACACGTCCTATTTTAGTGTCATCAGCAAATTTACTTATGTTGCTGTCTATGCCGATATCTATGTCGTTTATGTATATAATAAATAATAATGGTCCAAGTACTGAGCCTTGCGGAACTCCACTTGTGACGTTGCTCCAATGGGACTTAGTGCCGTTAATGCTCACTCGCTGTTTCCTGTCCTGTAACCACGCCCCAATCCATTTAAGGATGTTACCTTTGATGCCATGAGCTTCTACCTTTCTAATTAGTCTTTCGTGGGGGACTCTGTCGAAGGCTTTGCTAAAGTCGAGATATACCACATCATAATTGTGCCCCTCGTCCACCGATTCGAAAACTGATGAAAAGAATGTTAATAGATTAGTTAGACAAGAACGTCCGCTTGTGAAGCCATGCTGGGAATCATTGATCAATCGGTGCTTCTCCAGGTGATTTCGAATAGAGTTTGAAATGATTGCTTCCAGTAATTTGCCTACAATTGATGTTAAACTGATTGGATGGTAGTTAGAGGATAGTGCTCTATCTCCCTTCTTGAAAATCGGTATTACATTCACTATTCTCCAGGATTCTGGTACTACACCTGCTTTTAAGGACATGTTAAACAACTTTGCTAAGGGCATACTAAGCTCTTCTTACATTCCTTTAATACTCTTGCAAATATCTTATCGGGACCTGGTGACTTATTAGGCTTTCGTTTGTCTATTTGCTTACTAACATCGTTACTAGTCACTACTATTTCGTTTAATTTATTTTCTTCACTATCTCTGTATAGAGTCGGAGCTTCGGGTATCATGTTTAAATTTTCGGTGGTGAAAACTGTTGAAAAATATTTATTCAGATTAGTGCTCATTTCTCCGTCGTTATCAGTTAGCTCGCCGGTATGTGACTGTATTGGTCCAATCTTTTCTCGTGTTTTAGTTTGATACATTTGATAGAATCCCTTGGGGTTTGACTTCGCCTCCCTTGCTATCCTTACCTCGTTATTCCTCTTTGCTTTCCTTATCTCGGTTTTAACCCTACTCGCCAATACCCTATAATAGTCCCGGAGGTGAATTTCGCCACGATTTATCCTTCTACCTATAGCCTTCCTTTGGCCAATGATGTTCTTTAAATAATTATTTATCCATTTAGGGTCATTGTTGTCTGATCAGAGTTTTTTGTATGGTATGTTCTGTCTTTGTGCATTAAGTAACTCACTATTTAAATTGTCGTGGAACTCGGCAATCTCAGATCTCGTTATCAGGTCGGTGTCATCTGTCAGGTTCACGGCCAAGCGCGACACCCCCTCTCTCAGCTCCCTCTTTAAACTGTCAAAGTTCGCCCTTCTGAAATCTGGTACTTTAGTGGAATTTTCCTTACGTCTGCCCTGAAAATCTATCTGGAATCTAACTTCTTTGTGATCGCTGTTTGCAAGTTCGTTCCCTACCTCGACACTGCTAATGAGGTTTTCTCTGTTTGACAGAACTAAATCGAGTATATTATTACCCCGTGTGGGTTCGGTTATATGTTGACTTAGAAAACAGTCCTGGATCGTCTCGAGAAAATCCTCTGATTCTGAGTTACCTGTAAGGTCAGTCCAATCTATTTGGCCAAGGTTAAAGTCGCCTACTATACAGACTTTGTTGTGTATGGAAGCCCTGCGCATTTCATCCCAGATAAGTCGCTCATTGACTCTATCAAGATTGGGAGGTCTATATATTACTCCTGTGATTAATTTTTCCCTACCGTCGATTAATTCTATCCAAATTGTTTCTGTATTCCGCTCAGTTTTTATTTCCTTATTTATTTCACACTTCAGATTATCCCTAACATAGATTGCTACTCCGCCTCCTTTCCTGGTCTGCCTATCGGTATGGAACAGTTTGTAACCCGCAATTTGGTATTCGACTGGTAACTCACACACACACACACGTCTGTTTCACTAAGGGCTATGTCTGTCATCAAGAACTGTGTCTGTCTCATTGAGCTACACATTCACTAAATCAGGAAGACAGCCGTATGGGAATAAAAAAAAAAGTGAACCATAACGCCTCAGAGTAAACGGGAAATGCCAGTAATTGGACACACACACACTAGGGGTTGAGGATGCATCGTGTTCGCAGCAGAGGCAGATCCATCATCATTGACGGGTTCACTCCAGCTTCTCGGCAAGAGACAACAAATTGTTTTTCAGTTTTACGTTATGGAGATACTGTACCCAGACTGTACTATAAACCATCTAAATATCAAATTCTGGACGTGTCTCTCAGGAGGCTTTGTATTGCAGCCTCATCTGAACCCAACAATATTGTACTATTTCTGACTTTAGTATTTTGACTTGATAAACGGTTTAAGCTTGAATAACATATTACTGCCTATAATTGAACAGTTTTATAAAGTAAAGTCAACTATTAGATGACATCGCAGTTATAACTCAGCACACGTAAAACCTTTCCCACACCAGCCAACATCACCTCTCCACACACCCATGGTCCCACACCAGTCAACCTTTCCTACCCCCACACCCAGGGTCCCACACCAGTCACCCCCCCCCCCAGGGTCAGATCCAAACTTGAAGATTCACACACTTATATTTTTCCTTGTGGATGGTAGAAAGATTCTTCAGTCACAGTGATCTAGACTCAATATCGACGCTACCATCTTTGCGTACCTTAGTTATCTTGCTTATCTGGAACTTAGTCAGAGATAATATAGGAAATAATACTCAAATGAAGATAAAACTTTTGTAAAAATGCCAAATGTCATTCAGTTGATGCTCGTAGGACCCTTTGCTAAGCGCTCCTACAATGTCACTTGGACTCTTACTTCTCGTCATGGTACTCTGCCCAAACACAGAATACCAAGGTCAAGCTACAAATTATTCAAAACAAAATGTTGCTGTTTATTCTTGACATGAAAGCATGAAATCACATTGGTCACGAAGTCCTACAATAGCTGGACATGTTTCGTGTAGCATATAGAGTGAAGCAACTGAATCACGCTTCAGGATTTTCAACGGATTGCCCAGAGTATATAACAACAAACTTTATAAGGATAAGGGATATGAACCGTCAGGGCACTTTCTTCTCTACAGACTGCAGCAATAAATGAGTGAAACAAGATACCTAACCACACTGTAACCAGTAATGTTATCAAAGCAAAAACTAATAAATGCATAACAGATAAAGCCACAGCATGAGCAGAGTATCAGTTTCTATATTATTAACCACAGAATGTTGTATTGTTGGAATGACCCGTCAGCTTCGGATTGTCCAACCACAATGTAATGCTTGTTCTATTTATCAACAACATTTTAAATTTAACTCTTTTTATACTAATACTGATTAGTAATCAAGACATGCCCATGACCATATTAGAAATAAGCATCTGGTGGCTTCATCGGCTGCCCTTGGTTGAATTGCCTTACTGTTTACTCTTGTTGCATACCTGCACTGAGTACCGTACTGTACATAGGAAATTGTATACCTGCACGACCTATGCACATGTGATAAACATGATAAACTGCATAGGCCTATCTGAAGTGTCTTTAAACATACAAAACTAACTGTAAACTTGTTTGGTGATTATACTGAATAAATTGTATTAATATATTATTATTATTATTATTATTATTATTATTATTATTATCGCAAAAGCTAAATGACCACAGTGGTAAATAACTGAACCAAATTTTTGTAGGCTATACCAAAAATTAAATCTACTAAATCTGGTAACAATACCTTACGTATTATAACTGAACTTTATATTTGACGATAAAATGTATGTGATAATAAAACGTACGTGTACTGTACAACAGCTTACACGGGTGGGCACAACGAGGACAACACGTGACACAACACCGTGAATGCAAGTGCAGGTCCTTGACACCAGTCAAGACTGAGGAGAGGCAGTAAAAAGTTCCCCAAAAAGGACAAAGTTGCCGCGGGGGATGGGGGTCTTCTCTCAGTGAAATTTAACACTCGTGTTGATGCACTTTAAGGGTATCTGAGGATTTGACCTCAGCTGTGTTATTTAAATTTTGCTGTCATTTATTTGGTCCCAAAAGGAATTCATAGTCATTATACATGGCACAAGTGTTGGTTGATTTGTTTTTCTTGGCCGTCAACGCCTGGGTCGTAATATTACGGCCGGGAGTGTCACACACACAGGTCACCCGTGCCGTGTTCTGGCAAAGACCCTTAACACCTGATTTATTGTTATTCGATCTGAGATCCAATATGAACCCATCTCTGAAATTAATATAAATTCATCATATTATTTCAGTAAAAGGGAAACAATGGAGCACCATAATCTTTGTCTTTATTCAAGACATCTTCAGAGGCAACTGAATTTACAGGGACTGAACACTTACATACACAGGGTGACCTTGCAAAACATCAGGTCAGGTCAATAACATGGCATCCACTAATCCACACACCACCACCACCGCAAACATACGAGGAGCTTATAAAATTGGGCGATGTAACAAGTTAAGTCAAGTCAGGTAAAAAATATGAGACCCACTAATCGTCTAACGGTAGACCCTGGTGCCATATGGCATCACAAAATATTTAACCAAGTCACAGGTTGCTGATCTGACTTTCTGCCTCATTTACACACAATTGTAGGGTCTCAATTGTTTCTCTTACTATTGACAACACAACACACATAAGAACATAGGAATGGAGGAAACTGCAGGCCTATTAGCCCATACTGGGCAGTCCCATTTACACCCAGCCCCTATTGCTCATATATCCATCCAACCTATGTTTGAAGCTATCCAGCGTATTCGAGCTAATGATGATATTTGGTAACTTGTTCCAGTCATCCACTACTCTATTTCCAAAGCAATGTTTACCTATTTCGCGCCTAAATCTAAATTTGTTCCATTTATACACCTCGATCATGTCTCCCCTCACTCTACGTCTCTCGAGGGAGTGAAAATTAAGATGCTTTAACCTGTCTCTGTACTCAAGGTTCCTAATGCCCAGGATTAGTCTTGTCATTCTCCTCTGAATTCTTTCCAAGGATTCTATCCAAGTGAGGTTTCACAAGCGAAAGATATAGTTTCAAGATGACCTTGCTAGTCTTGTAACTAACACTCCTCTGTATGAACCCAAGTACTTTATTAGCTTTGTTTCGAGCAAATTCACATTGTTTACTTGGCTTAAGATTCCTGCTTATCATTACTCCTAAATCTCTCTCGCAGTCGTATTTCTAGATGGCATCGTTGTTCATCTGGTTTCCCTGTTTACATCTCCTTTACTGAGTACTTTACATTTGTCCACATTGAATTTCATCTGCCATTTTTCAGACCATTCGAAATTTTTTTAGATCTTCCTGTAGTTTTGCGGAGTCCTCGTCAGATTTAGTTATACGTCCTATTTTAGTGTCATCAGCAAATTTACTTATGTTGCTGTCTACGCCGATATCTATGTCGTTTTTGTATATAATAAATAATAATGGTCCAAGTACTGAGCCTTGCGGAACTCCACTAGTGACGTTGCTCCAATGGGATTTAGTGCCGTTTATGTTCACTCGCTGTTTTCTGTCCTGTAACCACGTCCTAATCCATTTTAGAATATCACCTTTAATGCCACGAGCCTCCACTTTTCTTATTAGTCTTTCGTGGGGACTCTGTCGAAGGCTTTGCTAAAGTCGACATATACCACATCATAATTGTGCCCCTCGTCCACTGATTCAAAAACTGATGAAAAGAATGTTAATAGATTAGTTAGACAAGAACGTCCGCTTGTGAAGCCATGCCAGGAATCATTGATCAATCGGTGCTTCTCCAGGTGATTTCGTATAGAGTTTGAAATGATTGCTTCCAGTAATTTGCCTACTATTAATGT
The DNA here is from genome assembly GCF_018991925.1 of Homarus americanus. Classification (NCBI taxonomy): domain Eukaryota; kingdom Metazoa; phylum Arthropoda; class Malacostraca; order Decapoda; family Nephropidae; genus Homarus; species Homarus americanus. The sequence goes on from NW_024737097.1 coordinate 13,632,050, forward strand.
TAGACTGATTGGGCGGTAGTTAGAGGATAGTGATCTATCCCCCTTCTTGAAAATCGGTATTACATTCGCTATCCTCCAGGATTCTGGTACTACACCTGTTTTTAAGGACATGTTAAACAACTTTGCTAAGGGCATACTAAGCTCTTCCTTACATTCCTTTAATACTCTGACAAATATCTCATCGGGACCTGGTGACTTATTAGGCTTTTGTTTGTCTATTTGCTTACTAACATCGTTACTAGTCACTACTATCTCGTTTAATATATTTTCTTCACTATCTCTGAATAGAGTCGGAGCTTCGGGTATCATGTTTAAATTTTCGGTGGTGAAAACTGTTGAAAAATATTTATTCAGATTAGTGCTCATTTCTCCGTCGTTATCAGCTAGCTCGTCGGTATCTGACTGTATTGGTCCAATCTTTTCTCGTGTTTTAGTTTGATACATTTGATAGAATCCCTTGGGGTTTGACTTCGCCTCCCTTGCTATCTTCAGCTCATTATTCCTCTTGGCTTTTCTTATCTCGGTCTTAACCCTACCGGCCAATACCTTATAGTAATCTCGGAGGTAAACTTCACCACGGTTTATTCCACTACCTATAGCCTTCCTTTGTCCAATAATGTTCTTTAAATAATTATTTATCCATTTACGGTCATTGTTGTTTGATCTGAGTTTTTTGTATGGTATGTTCTGCCTTTGTGCATTAAGTAACTCATTATTTAAATTGTAGTGGAACTCGGCATCCTCAGATCTCGTTATCAGGTCAATTTCAACCGTCAGGTCTCCGGGTAGGGTGAGGTCGCCCCCTGTGGGTACATTGAGTGAGGTCACCTCAAGTGAGGTCATGTAGTTCACCCAAACATGATACCCCCTCTCTCAACTGCCTCTTCAACCTATCAAAGTTTGCCCTTATGAAATCTGGGACTTGCGGCTGTCCTGAAATTCTAACTGGAATCTAATTTTTTTGTGATCACTGTTTGCAAGTTCGTTCCCCACCTTGACATTACTAATGAGGTTTTCTCTGTTTGACAGAACTAAATCGAGTATATTATTACCCAGAGTGGGTTCGGTTATATGTCCTGGATTGTTTCAAGAAAATCCTCTGATTCTGAGTTACCTGTAAGATCAGTCCAATCTATTTGGCTAAAGTTAAAGTCGCCTACTATACAGACTTTGCTATGTATGGAAGCCCTGAGCATTTCGTCCCAAATAAGTCGTTCATTAACTCTATCAAGATTAGGAGGTCTATATATTACTCCTGTGATTAATTTTTCTCTACCATCGATAAATTCTATCCAAATTGTTTCTGTATTCCCACTCAGTTTTGATTTCCTTATTTATTTCACACTTCAGATTATCTCTGACATAGATTGCTACTCAGCCTCCTTTCCTAATCTGCCTATCGGTATGGAATAATTTGTAACCTGCAAATTTGGTATTCGACAGGTAACTCACGTGAGTCTAGGTTTATCCATGTTTTGGTGAATGCTATTATATCAATTTTTTGGGTACATACCAAGGCCCTAATATCATCCATTTTGTTTCTCATACTTCTACTGTTTGCATAGTAGACATTTAAGTTAGTCGTGTTCTGAGTCCTCTCTTTGTCGCGTTTAGGTTTTAACTCCCTGCCTATTTTAGTTTTGTCATAATTCCTAGCACTATTTCCCTGTAGCCATTCACTTTGTTTTCCCGCTCCCACAGCAGTCTCCACCCCCGTGCTCATATGTTCCCCTAGCAGTTTAGAAACTTCGACATCCTTTGAACTGCCCTCTCGAGAGGGCAGTATTTTTTATAACATTTATTTATTTGTTTTAAATATTATTATTATTATGATTATATTTTCGCCCCTCAGGCCCCGATGTGGGTCACTGACCTGTGCCCGGGTGGGCTAACCCCTGTAAAAAAATAATAATAATAAAAAATATAAATAAAAAAATATAGCCTACATCTACCTCAAATGCTTTCAAAGCATTTTTAACTTTGGGCTACTGACAAATAAATTGCCTCAGTAGCTTCTGAAGATGTCTTGAATAAAGACGAAAGCTAAGGTGCTCCATTGTTTCCTTTTTCCTGTGATTTTATCGAGATTTATCTTGTCCACGTTTCCATTGTGGATCTACATGAAATCATTTCAGTAATTTACACTTTTCGAGTTTCCTTTGTTTGTGGATGTTGTCTCTAATATTCGCGCCACACATGTTTCCGGTGACCAGTACAGCTGCCAAATATTCTGATATGAACTTCACAGTGAATGAAAATTGTCTATAGGGCGAAATAATGCAGGTGAAGATGTGACCAAATTCTTGGACTTTTATTCGATTGTGTATCAGTAAACGGATCTACGTACGATAAACTCTTTCTTGACTATTTAGAGGTTGTTGGCTGTTGCCGTCAACTTGTTACATTGTCAGCCAGTGATGAATGTTGTTGAATCCCCAGCTATGAGAAAATGGAATTACTTACGAATATCTGTTAAATGTGAGCTCTGAATTGGAGATCACCGTCAAAGCAAAGGTAAATTATTTGTGATTTTGTTAAGACACGAGTAAATTTTACATGAAGACTTGTGACAGATACTGTTCTGATCTCTCCATGTTGATAATGACTACATGTCGACACAATTAACCCCTTCTTTAATTACAAGACGTTTCTTTGTATTGATAATATGGTATGTGTTTAATACCAAGTTTGTGAAGTTCACCATCGACACTCGTTCCTTATAAAGCGGGAGTGGGGGAGAGTTTCCTGGAGGAGTGCGTTCGATCCACTCCTGTTGTCACGCGGTGTTGGCTACCAATTCTTTCCTTATTGCCTTAACCACTTTCTGTGCCTTCCTCCTATGCATATTTAGTGAACAGTAATGGTAGGAATGACAAAGAAATTCCTCACTACTGATAATCCTTGCAACATCTGCTCAAACAACACCCTTCACGCCCACATCACGTAGACAAGTTACCCCGACACTACCGTTCTCATTTAGTTCCCTCTTGCACGGTTAACAATAAAGATATCTCAGCTGGGGTCCAAGTCTTCCTTCTACGTCGTCACATTTCACTCACCTGGTGGTGTCTGAATGAGTTGTGGTGGTCGTGGATGTGGAGGACGACAAGTGAGATAGTAGTCCGGCTCGCACCACTCTCACCACCTGACTGTCGCTGGGTGCTGGTGAGGGCTGCCACGGCGATCCCAACCCTGCCTGACAGCGCGCAATGACGTCACCAAGCCATGCAATATATGCGCATCGCTCGAAATCCTTCCTTCTCGTCGAGAGTGCTGTTTGCGATTTCTTGATTTCCGATGGAATTCTGAAGAATTGGAATTTTTTGATGTTAGTGATGCTAGAGTGAGTGGAACTTAAGGTCGCCTTTATCTCTGGTAATACAGGTAAACTTCACCCCCACCCTATCAGGTGAGCCCTGACCGAAAGTTTGTGGGACGCGTTTCTGTTTATTTAGCCTTAATTATTTACTCCCTGCCATTTTAAATGAATCCTATTTATTCTGAGTAAATAGAATCTTTAATAGATTAACCGTATAATAGCGACAAAGTTACTTATGTATATTAAATAACAGTGGTATTTGGCCAAAACGATAGGGTTATCTCAGGTGTAACGATGGACTGGGGACGAGAGTTTGGTGTAGAGACGGGCTGGGGAGGAGAAGAGAGGCTCGCGGGCACACTCAGTAAGGTGGGGCAAAGGCGCCAAATTTCCAACCGACCATGTAACACCAATGTCTGTCGCCATGGGCCATGACCCTAGATACTCTTTTTTCCTTTGTATGATAGTAAATAGCGTACTATCAAATCATGTCAAGGAAACGTCAATTTGGTAAAAAAAAAAAAGTCACAAGTTTGGGTGATCTTTCCCAAGTCTGGATAACGTCAATGAAAGGTGAGGATAGGTTCTATAATAAGTGAATAAAAATTAGTCAGACAGGGTGAGATGAGTATTAGAGATGGTTTGATATAAAAAAACAAACAAACATGAGACGTTACTCACTTATATTGAGCAACTAACGTCAACTTAGAAGCCTCATCTTACAGTCCAACTTGGTTCCTTCCCTACACTAAACACCTTCGACTACAAATTCCGAAGGTTTTATGTAAAGCAATTTTCTACAGAAATAGATTTACGTAATTAATCCCCTGTGCCTGGCATAGATATTATAGTGCAGTTTTCAGCGCTTCACGTAATGCAATTGTTACAAAACCTAAAACCAGGTTCGACCTTAAAGTTCTTAAACGGAAACCCTAAATTAAACGGGAAACTATATTGACTCATAAAAGTAGACACTACATGTTCGTTATGACAATCACACACACACACACATTGTTAAAATAATAAACAACTCCTGATTTATGTACTGTACAGCCCTGTAAATATATTCAATGCATATTATATCATTATGTCTAAATCAAATGTAAGTCTGTAAATTTTCAGCCACTGGCTGCAACTCTATTAATAAACCGTTTATTATTATTATTATTATTATTATTATTATTATTATTATTACACACACACGTATGTATTTCTCTTTTCATGAAAATATTAGACCATTTATAAACTGTGAGCAATCAGTGACAATATTCAAGGTGCATGTACTGTACGTAAAAATGAGAAATTATTAGCCAGTTACAGAATATATATCTTTAATACATCACACTATGCCCAAGAATTGGATATAAGTTGCTTACAATGTTATAAGTTCTCTCAGTTAGTCAGCTCTGGTTGACTTTCATAATTGTTGATAAATATGAAATTAGAGAAGGAATATCATTTAACAAAAAGTGACATTACGTGGTGGCCTTCCAAATAATCCCACTTGAGGCTTTTTATAGGAGACATAATATATTTTATAATGTTTACCCTAAAAAGGATATTAATAACTCTTTCCTAAGAAGAACACTAATAAAAATACTCTTCGGGTTAAATTGATGTAACCATTTCTTTCTTGACCTTCCTCCCTAGAGACTGCAGTGGCCAACGTTTGAGTCGGCGTCGGCGTTGTTTTTAATTCAAGTTTTGCTGCAATCTTTTTAGGTAACTAACATAGTCGACAATACTCAACTTCAGGACATAATATTTGATACATACTCTACTTACACCGTGGGTTAAAATCATGTCACGGTGATCTGGGATTGACCGTAACAATTAATCATTTCTATATCTTTAGGTAACAAACTAGTCACATAAGTGTGAATCTATTTGACCCTCGCATTTTCTAAATACTGTCTAGTCTATGAACTGGAGAGATTAACGAAAGACTGAAGTGAGCATTAAAGAGGAAAACAGATGTAAACCACAATGTCTCCCACCCCGGTTAGAGAAGATTTTATTACAGATAAAAAGGGTGCGACTCAGCGACCTCACATTACGTAACAAATATTTGGCAGTTTTAAAGACCCCCCTTCACTCCCCAGTCCCCTCCAAGTAACACCACGTAACACCGGGACCCCTCACCTTCTCCACTCCCATCCTGTTACGTAAAATTCGTCCTATCACAGAGACAAAAGAACTTTATATTTCAAGGTAAATTAAGTTACAGAGTGTTTTACAGGGATTCATATATACGCTTTCTGTGTTACCTGTGATTTTGACATTTGGCCGATGTTCGTCTCAGGTACACGTAAGGGATTCTGCAGAAATATCATCGTGAACCATTACACCTGTCTAGCTGTGATCATTAACACGGATCTCATGAAGATTAGGGACCCCAGTTTATTTACCCCCCCCCTTAAAAAAAATTAACGCTAAATGGGGGAGTTAGGTTAGGTTACCATTATGGTGTTTAATCATGAGGTGAAATAAACGGGGGTGCCTAATCTTCATGGGATCCATTAAAACGCACTGGCAAGAAGTTCTCTAGAAATAAATCCCCAAGTCTTTCTCTCATACACAAACGTACACTTTCTCTTTCACTCTTATCTTATCATTCTGTGCATACTGAACATAACTTTAAGGCAGGGGTGGACAAAGTACGGCCCGCGGGCCACATTTGGCCCGCCAAATTATTTTTGTGGCCCGCCACTGCATTTGTATTTACAAATACAAGGCTTTACTTTGTGTTAATATAATACATTTGCATCTACATTAAGTGGGTGGCCCGCGAAGTGTGCCACCATTCATGAAGTGGCCCTCCATCAAAAATAATTGCCCACCCCTGCTTTAAGGGATTAAGTTTCATCCAGTTCATCCACAGTTTGATTTGGTGTGTGTGAAGTACAGTGCAACCTTGTGGGTAACATACACATCCGACTTCACTGTACTACTGTACTTAATAAAATAACATACATAAATTAATGAAACAAGAGTTGCACTGCTGGTGTGAATTATTAAACCTTTTGTGTGGAAGTGTTAAATACATAAAATTAAATTTTTTTTTTAAAAACTGTAACTGAAATGGGTAATGGTGGAGAAGACGGTTAACACCAGAACGACTTTCTGGAATTGCTCCAAAATGTTTGGAGATATTATTTGCACGATACTCTTTAAACACGAAAATGAAAATGACAATGCACGGAACATAAAATGAACCTGACCTAATCAACCAAACCTAACTTTACCTAACTGTCCCAGGCCCCCCGGCATATTAAGCAGAAAGAACTTAACTTTTATATATGGTACAAATGAAAGCAACTTTCTTAAAACGGCATTGTGTAATTTTAAGTTTATCGGTTGTTGCACTGAAACACATATTTCTTCTTCAATGTCAGTTCTCTGCCGCATTTTGAACACTTGCACGTCCTGCCAATTCGGCCAATGTCACAGCCCCGAACCATAATGCCCCATAACCATCAGCCAAGACCCTCTAAAGCAGTGGTTCTTAACCTTTTTAGGGTCGCGCCCCCTATAGCAGTTGGTCCTCATCTCCACGCCCCCCTCCTTCCTTCATATAAAATTTTAAAACCATGATCATAAACCACCACCACCACCACATGGCCATAAACATCACTCAAAGAAGACAACGCGTGATTTTGAGTTGGCAAATTTCATTCTCGTTATTAAAACGAAACAATTAGCATTCTTTTCAATTGATATAAGTAATTATCATTATTGTTTCGTTCATAAACAGTCTACCCTACATCATAGCTCAATTGAAGAAAGAAATGCGTGAGTGTGAGAGGTAGAAAGTTGTCACGAACGGACGTCGCGGGCGACTGGCACTGGAAATCGTCTCAGTCAGTGTTGACAATTTTTCAAATGTGAATTATCGTACTGGAGCCTCAAAATTATCGTTTCTTCATCAAATTATCGTACACTTAACGACATTATTACTAACTTAATTCAGTCACTTTTAGTGGAATTTTACATTTTGATTGACGTAGTTATCATTTACGACATTTTGAAGTATCTGTGGGGAACGAGAACCCCTCCACCCCCCCTACGAAAATCCAAATAAGGTCATACACACACCTGTTAAGGCCATTCCTTATTTTTTGCTCAGGGTTCGCGCCCCCATGGAAATTACTCAGGCCCCCTTAGGGGGGCGTGCCACCCCCTGGTTAAGAACCGCTGCTCTAAAGTATTCCCTTATGTTCGAGTCTCGAGAACAAGAACAAACAATAACCTCTCAATATATTAACATGTAGGTTCGTATCTGAGGGTGGACAACCAGTTATAATTTCAGTACACGTCTTTATTAATACGTATAACAAGCACAGGCCAGGGACATTACCCTGAATTAAAATACTGCTTCACAAGTTAAATATGACAAATAAATGTTACTCCCTCAATCACTTTACTTGTTGTAGTGCCAATAAAGGAACAAGAGAGTTTGTTGGTGATATACAGCACCAAGATTCGTATTCAATACGAATTTTTAACGAATCACCATAAATAAAGGATTAACGTATGGAAAATCACCATAGATAAACGCACGATAACTTACCATACATAAATTATTGACCTATAATAAATTACCATATACAAAGGATTAACACATGATAAAACACCATGCATAAAGTATTAACGCATGATAAATTACTTCGTGTGACAGACAAGAGTCGTTAAGTACACAACAGTTAAATGTTCAGTATTTACCTTAACAAATAGCACTCCTTCACCTGTGTTGTGTCGGCTGCAACTGGAAAGATGTGTCCTGGAAGACTCCAATATGGGTGACGAACATGACAGGGGAAGTGAGCGTGACATGACAAGGCATACAAGGCAGGTGCGAGCTTGACCTCCGGCTGGGCATGCAGGGCAGTTGTGAGCTTGACCACCATCTGGGCATACAGGGCAGGTGAATGTGAGCTGACAAGTGGCGAAAAGGAAAATATATATAAATTATTTTTTTTTTTAGTTTTCTTGCTGTTTTAGATGAATCTGACATTTATATTTGGGGCAAATCACTTTTTTTAGTTAGGTTAGGTTAGGTAAGGTGAGGTTAGGTGAGGTTTGCTTGTTGCTTTAGATGAAAGAAAACCTAACCTAACCTAACCTAACCTAACCTAACCTGACCTGACCTGACCTAACGAAAAACAAGTGATTTGCCCCAAGATAATTGTCAGACTCATCTAAAACAGCAAGAAAACTAGAGAAAAAAAATTTAATGTGAAAAAGGGTGGTGAATGAATAACGAAAAATTACCGGAAAAGGTAGTTACTTATTATACTCATGCAGAAATCCTTGGTAAAACCCAGGCTCGAGGGACGTCCCAGTGTTAGGACCCTTTCGACGGATCTACAATCACTACCAGTATAGATTTGCTCTGATATATTGCTTGAAAAATGCCAATTAACCCGCTTCACCACATGCATCGTTAACGCGACCACCCTCAATGCGTTAACTTGTAATGCGTAGATAGTCCGTAAATAGAGGGATTATCACAGTATTCAAGAGTTTACCTTAAAAAATTCCCGTTTTCTCTGCAAAAGATAACTAAAAAAAATTCTAGATGAACTATACTATCGTTGCTGGTAAATATATGCCTTTAAATAAATGTGCATACACAGTTTTTTCACCAAAGTAAAGAGGTAAACTTTTGGCCAACATTAAAATGAAGGAAATCTACGTTTTTATTATATAAGTAAGGACAAACCTAGTAATATATATATAAAACTTATTTCTAAAAATAATAAAATTACCAATACAGTTTTGTAGATGTGATTTAACTTAAAGTTTACGCAAATATTAGTTTTATCTCAGGTACAATCATCATTTAAAAGTAATTATCACTTTCGGTGTACGTTAATTAATCTTCTGTTATATCACACAGGCTCAATAGAACATTACTATCCGGAGACACTTGTTTAATGTCAAGATACACACTGAGAAACCCAGCCTAGTGTAGGGTAGACACTGTGCTGTATATAGTGAAAAAAGTTACTTAATCAGAAAAAAAGGTAAGTAATCGGATAAAATTGCTGTAAATTTGCACTGTCACATCGTTCTCTGTTAGAAAGTAAAAAAATATATTTTTCTAGTATATTTGTGTGTGTTTAGACTGAATATGACCATTTCTGGCGGAAATTAGCCCGGGTTTTTTATCGAATTTTTTTCGTTGGACGTTTTCCGAAAATAAAATCATGGCAAAATACACCAAAAAAAAAAACACTAGAAAAACAAAAACCTAACCTAACCTAACCTAATTGACTCACCATATAATGGAATCACCTATTTCTTACCTTATAGGCCTGGGTCTTGTTCTCCTTGGATTCTGAGATTCTTACACAACACCACATATGTTGGTCTTTGAGATATTTACATTCAGTCTAGCTCTTAGTACACTTTACTGAGGTTGGAAGAACACCATGCGATCGAAAAAAATGCTATAGTTCACGTTTTTTTCCCCAAAACTCGCAATCAGCTCCATATAATTCAAGTGACACCCATTGCAGACTTCCTTGGTCGGAACTGAACTTGAATTTCGAAATATGAGACCCAAAATAAAACTCAAATTTGATTGGGCCAAATATACAGCGAATTAAACCCCAAATCATTTTAATTGGTTGCAAAAACAAAAACGCAGTGTTGGAGGTGAGGCAGGTGATAATGGAGGAAGATTAATGGAAGAAAATAGAGAAAATTTTGGATATGGTATCTCCGTTATTATACATTTCCGCCGGTAATGTAATAGATGAAAATTATCTTATAATTAGACATCTTATTCGAATATGATAATAGATTAGTGGTAGGAATGAACGGTGTGTAAACGCAATAATACCAAAATTACAGTACAGTATTTGTAAGTCGTTCAAAACACATAAAAAAAAATTGGAAAACCATAATTTCAACCTAACCTAACCTAACCTAACCTAACCTAACCTAACCAAACCTAACCTTAACTCGCATAACCTAGCATAACATAAGACCTGCCATGGGCAAACTTACTCAGAATAGGGGAAGCGGCTATGAAGTCCTGCATATTAACCATAATTTTTCCTAGCGTTTTTGTATTGTTTCTAATGAATCTGGCCTTTGTTCCCATCACAAATGAGCCATTATGGAGATATGATCCCCCACTTACCAACAATATTGGTTGGTCAAAGTGGGCAGGGCTTTGAAATTGAGCAAAATTATGGGATAAAATACTATAAACAACACCAATCAAACCTTAGCAACCAATCCTAACCTATAAAAAGCTTACCTTGTTCGTGTTTTCGGTGTTTAGTATGTGATGGTGGCGATGTTTTCGGTATTCAGATGAGGAGAGACTTTTTACAAGCTAGGAAAGGTTAGGTGAGATTTTCAAAGGTTTACTTGGTGTTCTTTTATGTATTTTACCCCCACATTTTCCCTCTACATGAAAGTCCTGTCCACTTTGAACAACCAATATTGTGGGCTCATTGGTTAAAATACTGCACTCGAAAAATATAAAAAAAATTCGACAGAAACGTAAAAAAATATTTGTTTTTCTCTCTCTATATATAAATAGAAAGATTTAGTTCTGTTGTGTAACTAAAACGAATCTAAACCCCCACAAAAATATTGGTAATTTTAAAGATCTGCTGCTCTCCTGAACTAGCTACCAATTGAAGAGCAGTTCACCATAAATGATAATACTTTCTTACCCGATGAAAGTAACAAAAGAGTATTACTTTACTTATAGATAACATGGGAACATTAGGAATTTTAACTTTACTATTGGTAGTTTCGACCATTCTAAGACACTTTTCTCTATGACGTTTCCCTCGCAAACGTCTTATATATGCTGGGGGGTCCGCCCCCTGGTTTGGAGGTTAGGTTAGGCTAGGTCAGGTCATTTGTGAGGGAAACGTCATAGAAGAAAAGTGTCTTAGAATTGTTTAAACTATTTATTACAAAGATAAAATTTCTAAGATTTCTGTATGGCAAAGTAATCCATGCCAGCCAAGCTTAATATTTATTTTACTTTTATTATATTTGCCACTGATCATTCATAATTTACATTTCAGTGCATGTACAGTACTTACAAACTGATACTTATACTTACTTTTATCCTCTTCACCACTGATCGGCTCGTTAGCCGTAGCCGCTTGGGCGATCGATCACGTCTCTCTAACGCACTGTTGGCAAGTACTGGGCATGCACTGGCTCCTGAATGTATCTGAACCTGCTCCAGTGCTTATCAAATCTGGTCTTGAAAGAGCTCACACTCGGTGCCATCACAACACTCTCTAGCATATTGTCCCAAGGCCCAAGCGTTCACAACTCTCACTCCGAAAAAGTTACCCCTCACAGTTTTCTGGGCTTGTGACTTCTTCAACCTTGAACTGTGACCCCTTGTGGGGTGAGTGTCCGCCAGCTACTAAAATAGTTTCCCTAGTACTGTGCTGTATAATAAATAAGCCATCAAGAGCATTAAGTTAGAAATACTGTGCAACTTGAAAGGTCTGGTACAAGTCCACTTACCTTAACCCGCTGATTAAAGGAACTGACTAACAGTAAAAAACTTATCTTTTCAGACACAGCTAAGTTGCAGATCAGAAACTGAATTCAAGGACCTACATTGTCTACGTATGACTAGAAGTAAAAAAAATAAAGACTGATATAGATGTGAAAACAATGCCGACAGCACTTATTCAGGGAGCAAGTCGAGGCATTGGTCTACAATTTTGCCGTTCCCTGGTTCACCGAGGTGTGGGGTCTGACATGGTCGTGCACGTACAGTATAGTACAGTACATGTTGCGTACTGTAGTTCTAAAATTAAGGCTCGATATACAATGGCTGCAAGATGACTACAGTACCGGTATTGGTAAATTTAACTGTAGTAATGCATCCCCTATTACATTTTACAGTTGTAAGTTTAGGAATAGAATTAAGTTAAGAATAAAAGATGACATTGAGAAGACTGCTTTCACCCTATTGGACAGTGGACATAATTAATAGACTAAGAGTATAGGAATTGACTTGATACAAAGGGGAATGTTAAGTATTAGCTAAACAGTATATGTAGTGTTGTTGGATTGAGAAGCATTAACTTCAGTTAGAGATGAAAGGATAAGTTTTGAGGATTACTTAAATGATAGAGATATGGCTAAAGCAACTGTTTTTAGCCTTTCTTGGGGGGGAGGGGGAGACTGAAGGTTAAAGGGACTTAAACAGGTAGCAATACTGAACCACTCTAGCAGACAGATAATGATGACCTTAGGATAATGTCTTCATTCAGAGGCATTAGTGTGTGAAAGAAAAGTGGCCTACCTAGAATATGAAAAAATGCAAACATGTCTCTCTGAAGAAAGAGCTGCAAGCAACTGATAAAAATTATCCTTTTTGTGGTGAAAAAAAGTATTTTTTGAGGTGTTATATGAATTTTAAGAATAGATAAGTAAAACTGGACCATTTAAGTGAAATTAGAACACAACATGGAATCTAGAATGGATGGAGCAGAGGGAATAAGCGTGTGTGAAGAATGATAGTGTGGGTGAATTTACAGACCTCTCGATCTCCAATTTCAATTGCTGTATAATACAGTAATTCTCCTTTATTATATAAACATGTTTATAGAAAAAATTATTAACTGAACAAAATTTAAGTATTTATAGGGATAGCTTAGATATATTTTAGAGACCATATTTTTTCATAACTTTTAGCCATCTATTCCAGGTACTACTGTAGTTGCTTGTTGCAGAAACCCCTCCAGTGCAGAATCCCTGAAGAATCTTCAGGTTAGTTAATCAATCTTTCTCTCAGTTTGCTAATATTAAACCAGAAGTATGGTTAAACTCAATGAAACTCATTAATCATTCACATTGATGTTGAAATAAAAATAAATACAAAATAAACCATAAAAGTCTCTTATATTCCAAATGGATGTTTTCTTTATTACCAATTCCTTTCCTGTGCCCAACAAAAGACCGACTGGAAACCCAGAAGCATATGAACCCCCCTTTCTCTATGTGTAGCCCTGTTCAGGGTTTGGGGGTGACAAATTGACAACCAACATTTTTTTCATACAGTGAAGCAGATACTTTTAAAATGGAATTACTAAGATGTGAAATTAATAATAACAATGTATTTCATCTACAGTATATAATATAATACAGTACAGTGGGGTATGCTATAACGAACGGATTCTACTACGAATATTCTATAATGAACGGTTTTACCTATAAAATTGAGAATGCTATAACGAACACAACTACAACGAACGCGGATGAATACGGGACTATTTCGTCTGGCGCATGAATATTGTTGTACCGCGGCTCACAACAAGAGCGTCAGGCGCCATATTGGTTCATTGTGTAGTCAGTGCACCACTGAACTTGTTGAAATTTCGTCTTTTGATGTGGAAATTTGTGTTATTTTTATAACCATTTTGTTATACAAGTGTACAATTGTAACAATGAATCGTCAAAAGCGAGTGAGAAAGCTAATAACCCTTGAAACTAAGAAAGAAATTATAAATAAACAGACAAAGTGCCTGTAAGACAGTCACCAAAGAGGGCTAGGAAGGATGACTCCTCTCCTTCCACCTCTTCTCCATAATTCTCTCCTCCCCCCTCCTCCTCTGCCTCCTGTCCTGCATGCTGAACAACACTAAGGTAAGATAAAGTACTGTATTTTTTACAATTTCCACAGAAATTTTTCAGTGTTAAGTGGTTGTATTTGGGGGGCCTGGAACAAAGTAATCCTATGACGAACGAATGCTATAACGAACGAGGTTCTAGAACCAATTAGATTTGTTATAGCATACCCCACTGTACAGTATATCTCAAGTAAATACAGTGGTCCCTCGGTTAACGAGCACAATCTGTTCTACAAGGTTGCTCGTTAACCGAAAAACTCGTTAACCGAAACCATTGTTTCAAAGGGTTTTTGGGTAATTGGTTCCAGCTCACCGAAAATTGCCTAAATTCAACAAAAAAGGTAGAAAAGTACACTTACTTTGAGGTGTGTATGTAGAAGGCTCCTGGATGATGATAATGGGAATTAGAATGGGGGTGGAGAAGGGAGAAGAGAAGGCATTGGGGTGGAAGAGAAGTCACCCCATGGCGCCATTTCACCCATAAAATTTTAGTTCTCTTGGTGCAATTCAAGATTATTTTCTTTAAATCAACACTGCACTGCATTATATATTGTCAATATGTAAAATAAATTTCAAAATGACCAATAATTTGCTTGCAAAAACAGAAAAAAAAGCATTTAGTTGAAGAGAGTCTCATGCAAGATTTTACCTCCACTGAAAAGATACAAAGACTGACGCCTGTATGGTGTGTTGAGAGGCTGGATGGCACGCATAAAACTAGTTTCATTACCTTCAATTATGTTCAATAATTGTTAAAATGAGTAAAAAATTTAATATTAAACTTTTAAAATTATTGAATAGTATAAACTTCTTGATATTTGCTAAAATGGTAAGGAATTTAAGCCCTAGAACCGATTACTGTATTGGCGGACTAATACTACAGCTGGTGGACCGCCAAATGCAAGCGAAATCATGTTCAGGTTGGCTTGTAAGAAACTCGTTAATCGAGGGATTGCTCGTTAACCGAAGTTAAGAATCTTATGGAAGGTAACTCGTTAACCGAGGGACCACTGTACACTACTATGTACAGTGTAAAGTATCCTTTTAGATATTTTCCACTTGAATGAAAGAAATTCCAGTACAGTATGTGTTTACAAGGTTGTGCACGACCTGACAGGCTATTGTTGTACTGAAGGACTAAATATATTACTGCTCAGTAATGCTTTATATTTAACTTTTTTCAAAGTACGTTTTGTAGTGTATCATAATCACTACCATGTAATTCAAATCTTGAAAACTGCAGTAAATATGCTAACACATTTATTAATGCTTCACTCAAACTCAGTTCTGTACTATATACTGCATCACATAAATTGGCTGTAAATGTAATAAAGCACAACTAGGAATACTTAAAACGAATGATTATTATAAAGCTGCTGGCCACAAATCACATACCTTTATGTAATGGCTACCCCACCTAGAGGTGGCCATAATAGGAGGAAGCCAATGGCCTGTGTAAGATCCTCCATTGCTCTTGATAGTCTTGTCCAGTTATTTAGAATCCCAGTACTGTTCACGCTTTTATGGCTTGTGCTGATAGACTGTTCCACAGGTCCCTGTGTGAAATAATTTCCTTAAATTTTTCCTGCATGACACTCTGTTGCACCTTTTTTTAGGGATGCTATGTCTTTCTAGAGATATGGTCTCCAGATGAGGATATAAGAGAGACTTATAAAGTTGAAGAAGTATTTTCTTATTTTAGCATTTGAAGATACAACTTATAATTCCTATAATTGATTTACTTTATTCACTGCTGGAGCAATTATTCTATCAGGAGACCTAGATTTTTTCCTTACTGACAGTACAGTATCCAGTGCTTGGAATAGCAGTGCTATTAATCTGTTAGCAATAGTTGGAATCACTAATTTTCAATATTGTTAATGAAAGAGGTAGCATTACTTAGTTTTTAGAAAAGATCAATCGCATTATTTTGTCTGGTGAATATTTTTTTCCATGGGACCTACACTTCCGATTTACAATACAGTATTTCTTATGGGAAACATTGATTGGTTTTGTCGCACTTTTCAGGAAGACAAGTACAGTATGACGATAAACAGAGACCCCTGTACAATATATATATATAGAACATGTATCCTCAAAACTGTGGAAGGTAAACCCACTGTTGGCAATGGATTACTGATCAGTACAGTACTTATTAACACTGCAGCTTCCTGATTCCCACTGTATATGCAAAACATTTGTAAGTTTATTGCGTTTTATTCAATCAAATATCAGGCTGTTGACTTTTGTCTCCATGATGTCCAGACTAAAAAGCTTAATTTTCAAAGTGTTGGAAGGGAGGTGATTGTGTTTACACTTAAGAATTTTGGTTACTTCTGAGCTTTATAAGAAAACTTTTTGTGATTTTATAGGGACAATATCCTGACCTAGTGGATGTTGTACAGCTGGATGTCACAGATGAGGCAGCCATACAGCGTGCGGCTCAGCATGTACACAATGTTCATGCCAGCAGACTTGAACTACTTATCAACTGTAGTGGTATCCTAAGTCCAACAGGAAGAGGTGAAACTCGTTTAAAGGATGTTACATTGAAGGCAAGTACTGTACTTTATATGTGTTTTAATAAAATTTGAATGCGAAACATACAATTATTGTAAATAATTTTTTTTTATGCTCCACTGCTTTAATAGGGATTGGAAGAGACATTAGCTGTTAACACCCTTGGGCCACTGATGATGGCAAAACACTTCAGTCAACACCTGATGGCTGGTGCAGGGACTATTGGCCACCAGACAGATGATCCCAAGCAACACCATGCTGCAGTTCTCGTCAACATGTCGGCAAGAGTTGGATCAATAAGGGGTTAGTTGTTCATGGTGACACATTTGTCACTGTGAAGTACAGTATTTAAGCAGTTTGGAAGTTTCAATTCACTTTGTCACTCAAAAGGAGTAGTGGTGAAATTAAATTGTTTTTAACTTTAAGAAGACTTTATGCATGTACAGTATTCCACACTTCATTGGTGAGGGTAGCGTGAGATTGATAGTGGATCTTTTAGTTCTATACTGTTCCACTTTTGTTTATACTGTATTCCATTCTTCATTACAATGGCTAGAACATTATATAAAGAGAATTACATGTAAAAGGATTTCAAGAACTGTGCATAAACATGAGGGAAGTGTGAAATCTTATTTTATAGCTGAAAGTAGGAGATAAGTGACTTGATAATTCCAATAGCACACCCCCTGAAGAGCCTGTCCTTGTGCAGGGACTTGACATACTCTTGAGCAGGTTTCATTGTCTGAAGGATCAGTATATACTCTCTACTGTAAAAGAGAGAGTGTGTGTAAATATATACTTGTACTGAGGTGATTCTCTAAATTATTTATAATTACAGGGTGTATTGAGACAATTATAAAGGAAAATTTCACTCAAAGAACTTAATTTATGCAACAGATCCAAACATGAGATGAATTGTGGCCATGAGTTTGTAACAATTGTGAAAGGATTGGAAGTATTCCTGGTAACACTGGAGCATGTGCTGGGGCAATATATTGGATGAGAGAGAGGAGGGATTTTGAACATTTACTGTAATAATGTAAATGTATCTCACTGTGTAGTATTATGTGCATAAATTTAAACACACTTCTATGGCCGTTTCACTCCACTCTCACCAATATTAACATGACATTTTTCAAGTGCTGTAACCAGGAAACTATGGGGGTTCTGACATTTTGTCATACAGGTATCCTCACTATACGAATGAGTTAGGTTACTTGAAAACCATTCAATAAGTGAATATCGTTTTGCGAATAATATAACGGGGCCAGAAGAGAGGTTTGCAAGGCAAAGAAACACAAATGGGACATATTCACTGACTTGTTGAACAGTGCAGATGCAAGAGAAATTTTCAGGATAATCAGGTAAATAGTGGATAGAAACAAGGATGTTGTTGGTGAGCTGTGTGTGAGAAATTACCACGGTAACATGGTTGTTGATAACGAGGAAATCAGGGATACCTGGAGAAAATACTACAACTGATTACTGAATGAGGAGTACAAATGGGATAGAGGCAGCCGAGGGGTAGTAGAACCAAATTGACTAATAGAATCATGATGGAAATGTACTGTTCCATATGACTAGAGAAATAGTGTGATTGTGAATACTACTTATTATACCCTGTATGGGTAAAGGTGAAGCTCTCAAATGCTGGAACTACAGGGGCCTGAAACTGCTAGATCCAGTTATGAAAGTTGTAGAAAGAGTGATTGAGACATTGATAAGGGAGTGTGTGGACATAAATGAAATGCAATTTGGGTTTATGCCAGGTAGAGGACTACAGAGTGAAGTGTGTATAAAAATAAATACCAGAAGTATTCACAATAAGAGATGCAGCCTTCAGATTATCACAATTCAGCTTTAATTCTTGATAAGATCCAAAGAACCTCAGATATTTCTCCTAAAGTAATTAATCTCAAGAACAGAAATAATGTTGAGTTTATATTTCATTTGAATCAGGTATTGTCTTCACTAAGCAATATCATTATCATTATATTAAAATGTTGGTGGGGGTGTTTTGCTTGAGGTATCACAGGTCACTTGACAACACCCTGTAGTTTATGTGTTTCAAGCGGGAATATTTTGAAGAGTTCAATACTGTACAGATATTTGAATTGGCATCACAGATATGATAGTGTTATCTTGTGAAGAAGTTATATTGAACTTAATTACCTCCAGATAATGAGTTGGGAGGATGGTACAGCTACAGAATGTCAAAATCTGCCCTCAACATGGCCACTAAAAACCTCAGTATAGAACTGGGTAGAGGAAAGAGGAAAGTTATCTGTGTGGCTCTCCATCCAGGTAAGTTCTTTGAATGCTTCTACTTATTTAATTTTTTATTATCTGCATATGATAAACTTTTTGCTACATTCAGAGTCAGAGTGCAATGTAAATATTTTTTTTAATTTGGTGGTACATCCTGGGTTAAATCCCTGGATCAGATGTGAAAGGTCTTATTCAGTGTGACCCTATCCAACATCACAGGTTTTCTCCAGGTACATTACTCTGGTTTTCTCCAGTATTCTCTAGAAAATGAAAGATTTTATATGAGGAACAATGTGGAGATTAAACAACACATCCAAGGATTCCTTTCCCTGCCAAAACAATTAAAAAAATTAAGAAAAAAAAAAATCCACTCAACCAGCCGATGAATACTTCCCCAAAGTGCCGGCAACAAGCAAAGAAAATCTCATCTGTCATACTAACCTCCAATAGATAACGTGTGATTTTTTATTTACGGTACATATGCATCTTCTATTTGTCTCTCCTCCAAATATATTTTTTCATGGCACTGTTTTTTAATAATCCTAAATACAGTATTGAATTGTATTGTTAGATATTTTTGAGAATCTGTATACTGTACTGTACAGGTATCCCTCACTATATGAATGAGTTAGGTTCCTGAAAGAACATTCGTAAAGTGAATTTTCTTATCATGTGGGGAAAAATAGGGTTCGGTACCCCAATGACAAGAAACTTCAATATCATACCCAAAAAACATTAAATCGGCACCTCAACTACCCTGAGAGATTGGAGCGCTTGAACTTGTATAGCTTATAATACAGTCGGGCAAGGGGTGACCTAATTGAGGTGTATAAGCATCTCAAGGGGCACTACTCAGTCGAGTGTCTTTACTTGGAGCTGGCAGACACTCGCCCCACAAGGGGTCACAGCTCAAGATTGAAGAAGCCGCAAGTCCAGAAAACTGTGAGGGCAAACTTTTTCGGAGTTAGAGTTGTGAACTCTTGGAACAATCTACCAGAAAGTGTTGTGTCGGCACCGAGTGCGAGTTCTTTCAAGACCAGACTTGACCAACACTGGAGCAGGTTCAAGTACATTCAGGAGCCGGTGCATGCCCAGTACCTGCCAACAGTGTGTAACAGAGAGCCAGTGCATGACTAGTACTTGCCAACAGTGCGTGACAGAGACATGACCGATTGACCAAGCGGCTAACGAGCCAATCAGTGGTGAAGAGGATAAAAGAAAAGAACTTATCTAACTTATGATAAATAGTATACAATTACTGTCCTGTAATTTACTACCTAACACATTTAAAACGTTTATAAAATTCTCTAGACAAAATTATGTACTGTAGCTAAAACCATTAAGGAAAAGGTAAATTAAAGTTTAACATAACTTCCATTTACAGAGAAACTGACTGCATGGCCTTATGCTTTGCCACAGCAATGCAGCCCAGCTGGGATGCTGCCTCGGCTGACCCTTAGCAACAGAGGTGCTACACTCTGTTTTCCCCTCCTGCACACAAAGAAATGTTTATTCTCTTTATGTTTTTGACCTTATGATAGTTATTTATTTAAAAATTTTGGCACATTATGTATGTAAGATTGTGCATGCATGTAACTGAGTAAAAAAAAAAAGAAAAAGAAAAAAAGTCAAGTTTATCCATCTGAATTTACGTGTTGAAAATAACCATAACTCCCCTACTCAGTCTGCTAACTCTCGCTGGCACATGAAGAAATGTTTATTCCCTTTTATGCTTTAGAAAAGATGATTTTTTTTTTCACATTTTGTATGTAGGATTGTACCCGAGTAAAAAGAAAAAAAAATTGAAGAAAGTTTTTTATATCTAACCAAAATTACAAGTTGAAAAATAACCATAACAGAGTTCACACCTCAGCCTGGTAGGGAGAGGCCTAGGGCAAGTTTTGAATTTTCCTTGGATCAAAGTTCATATAAACAGGGGAAGCTTTTGTTCACTGAAAAAGAGGTGGTAATTTAAGAAATTCATAAATGTGAATTTTCATAAAACGAGCATTCGTATAGCAAAGGATACTTGTATTTGTACAGTATATATTATTGACTTCAAAACGTTTAATTTAGAGAATAATGACATCTATAACAGAACAGCTCTGTATGTATGCAGTACAATATAAAAAATCTGTAATCCTTGGACCGAACAAAGTGGATTTTGTATTCTTACAGCTTTTAGAAACATGGGCCACAAATTTGATCTGAATATATCTTTAAAAGGGAATTTCTCACCAATTGATTTGAAGAAATGGATGCCATCGAGTTGAAAAGTCACACTTTTTTGTGTTTTTTGATGATGAGTTTGGCCTTTTCACAGAAAATTGGCCAAGAATTTGGTACACTTTCACTGTAACATTGTTAAAACTATATTTACAAAAGCTTATCAACACTACATCAAGCACTAGTACTCTGAGCCTTTTGGATGTCATTATAATGTCACTTTATATAAATACAGTAGGTACACTGTATATTACAAATAGCAGACAGGAACAATGACTAAGCAATGGCATGGGCTGTGATAGTGTACAGTAAGTCATTATTAACCCAAGAAATTCATGCTCAAAATTGGCAGTATAATAGTGAGTGTGATGGAACACAGATTTTGGAAGTTAACAATTCTTAGAAACATTAATTTTCAATACTGTACTGTTGGTGTGCTATGTATTACAGTATATATGTGTTGGAATTTTCATCCAGAAATGTTCAACAACTTTGTTGAGCATATAAATTTGTTATGCTGTGGACCACTGCAAAATATCTTACCAGTGCATTGCATTACCCAGAATTACTATTTTCTTTAATTAAAAGAACTACAGTCCTAAAATAACTATGTAATTGTTTTACTTTTTTATTTCAGGAACAGTGAATACAGACCTGTCTCGGCCTTATCACAAGAATGTGCCAGAGGGTAGCCTCTTTTCACCAACACATTCAGTAAACTATCTCTTGACAATCATTGATAAACTAAGTATTACAGATACTGGTAAATATTATGCCTGGAATGGCACTGAGATTCCATATTAATTCATTTAGTACATACTGTACTAAGTTGTCTCTGCTGAAGACAGACAGATTTACAGAAGTAATATTTGCAGTACTGTAATTAAAAGTAAATTCATCATTCAACAAACATCAGATTCAAGAAATTTGTAATGAAAACTAAATGAGTCATGTCCTCATGAAACAAGTACAGTGGGGTATGCTATAACGAACGTAATTGGTTCCAGAACCTCGTTCGTTATAGCATTCGTTCGTTATAGGATTAATCTGTTCCAGGCCCCCAAATACAACCACTTAACACTGAAAAAATTCTGTGGAAAATGTAAAAAATACGGTACTTTATCTTACCTTAGTGTTATTCAGCATGCAGGTACCCCTAAACACTGGCACATCACTATCACTTCCACTGGGAGTCTTGGCTTTAAGGTCCTCAAACAATTGTTTAGCCTTCTCACAAATTATAGCTTCACTAATGTTACCACCTGCCATTTCTTTCTCCTTTATCCACACTAAGAGTAAATTTTCCATCTCTTCAATCACATTACACCTTGCTTTGCTAAGTCTAAAGATTCCCTTAGCCACTTGCACAGTTTTTAACTCCTCTTTATTCTTCAAAATCGTACATATAGTCGATTTAGCCATCCCATATTCATCACTAAGTTTCGCAATGCTTCTTCCATTCTCACGTTTCTTTATAATTTCTTTCTTAGTTTCAAGGGTTATTAGCTTTCTCACTCGCTTTGGACGACTCATTGTTACAATTGTATACTTGTATAACAAAATAGTTATACAAATAACGCGAATTTCCACATCAAAAGACGAAATTTCAACAATAACAGTGGTGCACTGGCTACACAATGAGACAAAGATGGCGCCTGACGCTCTTGTTGTGGGTCGCGGTACAACAATATTCATGCGCCAGGCGAAATAGTCCCGTATTCATCCGCGTTCGTTGTAGGAGTTGCGTTCGTTATAGCATTCTCAATTTTATAGGTAAAACCGTTCGTTATAGGAATATTCGTAGTAGGATCCGTTCATTATAGCATACCCCACTGTAACAAGACTAAAATGGTTCTGACTGTACATTCAATAAAACCTTCAGGGATTAATGTTAACGGTTTCTGGTGATTTTCAATATTTATTTATATGATATTTCAGGATTTATATTTTTTCAATATACTACAGTACTGTATTTATAATATACTGTAGAATTCTGTTCAGCATACCATATACTGTACTGTACTGTAGTAAGTTGTAGTAATCTGTGAATAAAATTCTTCAGTGAAATTTGGATCTTTGATTAAGCCAAGTGGTGAGTTAATTTAGTGAAGTTGTGGTCTGCTGACAACATGCCAGTCTGTCTTGGGACATCCCTGGAATGATATCATATATCACACAAACTACCACCCTACTCAGTACAATAGAAAGCCTTACCAATGAAGCCACTATCACTGAATATGACAAGGTTAAGATAATGCACACTAAAACTTCAATAATTTGTAATACATGTACAGTACAATATGTCATAATTTGGCCATTCTTTAAAATAAAAACCTCAAACCTTATTTTGACAAATAAATTATGAAACTGAATTGGGCCATATGGTATGTATGTAGTGTACCATCGCCTAGGGATTGGTGGAGGTAACATCTATCATTTATCATGGGTACAGTATATATTCCATTGTGAGAAGAAATACGGTCCTTCACTTTGATAAACTTTTTTAATTTTCTGCATCTGGAAGTCTTAAGTGTTTCATAATACTGTATCTTCTAACAAAAGTCCTACCAGGAACTGCTATGAAGACTTTATTGAAACTTAAGAGGAAAATACAAAAGTTTGTCAATTGTTTATAAGTTCAAAGTGCTGAATAGAATCAAGAATGGCAGTTCATTATGCAAGACTTGGCATGAGTTCAAGATGAGTACAAGTCAATTTTATAATATCAAGAAGAGCAAGAATAAAATGCATAGTTATGCAAAGAAACTTGAGGAACCAGAGAAGCCACAGTGAGGAAAGAATGGAGAGTTGCCATTGTTTTGTTTCAACATCATAAAACCAAATGGTTATGAGGTACAGTATCATGTATTCTTTTTAAATTTAGTAAGGGCTTTAAGACAGTTTTATCTGTTCCACAACTGCCACTGTTACATTGTACAGTATTCTAAAAAAATTATACATATGCATACAGATGAATAAAAAATAAAAGTACTGTGAGGGGGCCCAAACTACTAGGGGGCAAAGGTTGGAGCACAGGGATGGAGGGGGAGAGACTCGCTATCGGTAACAAATGTGGGTTTTCTATGATAAGAAAGGCAACAGAGAGACCTATGCAGTAGAACTGTGGTGCTCATTTAAAGAAAAGGGCTGTTCTCATATGAGGGTCATCGCAGTTTAGAGGTTAAAATCCATAGAGACGTTAACAGACAGGCTTTTTTTTCTTTTGTACAGTACAGTATTATATATTGTGGAACTTAAACTACAGTACAGTATATCAAACTAATACCAAGTACAGGTACCCTCCTATTTATGATGAGGTTAAGTTCCTGAAAAAGCCATTGCAGGTTGAAATATCGTAAATCAAGATCATTATAACATGGGGTTCAATGGGATATGTTCCCCAGCTAGTCTGACACCCACATATATCACACACACACACACACACACACACACACACACACACACACAAAAAAACCAGTGAACCCTCACTTTACACGGTCAATTGAACCCACGGCGGCCCGCGTAAAGTGAGAAACGCGTAAAGTGAACAACATAACATATGGGATTAATTGAAATAGAGACCGGGCCGATCCCCAAAACTCCACTTTTTCAGACACAATACCTGCGTTGTAGTAAAAATAACTTCTTAATTTTATGATGGTATGCACACACAATTAATAATTAAGAGAAATATCAATAATATTAGGTTTTTTAACACTTACATTAGTAGAAAAGATGGCTGGGCACACGGGGATGGGCGGTTGGTTCCGAGGCAGAGGGCAGATTATAATCTGCCCTCTGCCAATAATTATTGGCCCTCACCTGTATCACTTGTATCACTATCCACCACAGAGGCTTGCAGGGCCTCTTTGTCAAACCTCTCAAAGTCCATATAAGTCCATATCCTCACTATCATTATCACTATCACTGACTTGGGCCAGCTGTAGTGGGTGGTGGGTGAAGAACTCGGTAATGTTTTGATGACTGGGCGACCTTGTGCGCACACTGCTTGCGCCGCTCTCCGCGTAAAAGGGTACACACACCGCGGAAAGTGAGCATTCCGTGTTCGGCAGGAGTAGCGATGAAAGCAGCGTAAAGTGGGACCCGTGCGAGGTTGACTGTATATATATATATATATATATATAGATATATATAGATATATATAGATATCTATATATATCTATATATATCTATATATATATATATAGTAAAACCTCGATTAACCCACATATATGGGGGGAAGGGGCCGACGGATAATCCGTAAGGTCGGTTAATAGTACATAAAGTCTACGGAAATAAAACATACATTTTCAAAGTACCTTTCCCTAACCTACCTCATTTAATTCCCTCTATTCATTTTTGTTCATTTGCCATTCATATTTCAATAGAATTTGTTTTAAAACATTAACCACTTTAGTAAATAAATATGAACCAGCACAGAAACCGTGAATAAAAAATGGAAAAGTCAAAGAATGTCATCACAAAAATTGTGACCAAGTCTCAGGTTGCTGATCTGACTTGCTACCTCATTTTCACACAATTGCAGGGTCTCAATTGCTTCTCTTACTATTGACAACACAACATACATATATTGTTTCTCACTCTGGATTTTGTTTTCATTTTTGCATTTATGGTTTTTATTACTACTGTATTATTATTATCATTATCATTATTAATATTATTACATTATCGCCCCCCAGGCCCCGATGTGGGTCAGTGACCTATGCCCGGGTGGGCTAATCCCTGTAAAAATTTTTTTTTTTTTTTTTTTTAGGAGTTCGGGATTGACGGTTAATCCGAAAGTCGGTTAATCGAGGTTTTATTGTATATATAAAAATAATAAAAATAACAATTAATGAATAAATAAATAAATTAACAATAAAAATCCTACACTAATAATAAACATAAAACACACTTAAACAACACTCGCCACATCATTCAGAACAAGCCTGGCCATCATCACATGTCACCTTCGAGGCTAGGGGGACTTTTGAAGGTGGAGCGGAGACATCACTCTGACTTCCACACAGCAATGAACACAAATATAAATGGTATGAAGTAAAAAGTGTATTATTATCACATGAATGTTACTAGTACAGTTTTGTTGATCCTTTCACTACTGGATGCCACTTTTAATATTTTATTTGTCTAATGCCAGATGATTATATTCAGCAGAGCCCTCATACCCAAGGGGTTAAATAACCACTGTACAGTACTTCTACAAACACTTACAATGAATGCTGATACTTGTCTGCTTGTGAAGTGGTGTAGGGGGATAGTTGGCGAGGAAAATTTGTACAATACTCCAACAGATCATCGTCAGGGTATTCCTCGTTGACTGCTGCCGTGTTGTCTGGAGTGTCTTGGAGGGTAACTAAGTCCAGGTACAACTGTTTGTGGTGTGGGAGAGACTCAGGGGAGGGGTCCTCGAGTTACTGAGTGACACTTAGTCAACCTCAGGAGACTGTCAGGTCAGAAAGTAGCCATTGTCAAAACATTAAGAAACAAAACCAAATTTTTTTCACTGGTTATATATTTATTAGATATAACACTATTCAATAAGCAACCCTTAAAAACGTTAACTTCAGTAGAAAAAGAGCCAAAAGCCACCAACCCACCTCAACCAAAATTGGACCAAAAACTCGCCCAATATGGCATGAAAACCACAAAACCAAGTAATTCTGGGGATATTGACAAAAGCTACAGAATAAAAAGATCACAGCATACAGTAAAGTATATATATCGTTGACCTCAAGGGGTAATGAAACACAGTACAACCTCGCATCTGACTTCT
Organism: Homarus americanus; assembly: GCF_018991925.1. NCBI lineage: Eukaryota > Metazoa > Arthropoda > Malacostraca > Decapoda > Nephropidae > Homarus > Homarus americanus. The sequence continues at coordinate 13,658,808 of NW_024737097.1, forward strand.
GATCAAGAAATTTTTTATGAATTAGACAACCTGTCATGGTTCCTCATGCTAAAGTATATTTTGTTTTGTGCGAACTCATGTTTAGCAGGGACTACTACCTGTACCGGGTATATACTGTGTTCTCACCAGTACTGAGGTGTGCAAAATGTATGAGGATTGGTAGAAATTTGTTTTATGTTCGAGTTACCCCATTCACTAATTCATACATCACATTGATACTAATGAACTGAGAACACGGATTTGGGATAAAAGAAAAGGAAATCAGCTATTGTTTGGGAGTTATATATCTAATTAAAATCAGTATAAACACCCACTCTCATTATGATACTCATTCACTCTTGTTCCTATCCAGTCTCTCACACTGTCTGCATATTGGCAGTAACTTGCCTAATGACTGCTTTAGCTATGTAAAGATTATTATACAGTGAAAGACATGATTATCAAATGTACGTCTTGAAACAACAATTGACAGACACAAGAGGGCCTCACACGAATGAGAGTTCCATAAAAAATAGTTGTAATCTAAATTCTTTAATATTTTCATTTTACATACATATTTATGCCAGTGAATAGAAAAAAAGGCAACAACACCTTATTGTGTTGGGTAAGACAGACAATACTAATGTTGCTCATTTGTATTATCATATGTTAATAAAAAAACATTTAGTCCAAACTGCATTAAAGATGAAGTGAACACTAATCACTGTTACTGTGGTAAATTATAAACTTATATAGAGAACTTCTTTAACTTTTTATATAGTCCTTGTTGTAGTGTCAGGTACTTTCTGTACTTATCTGCTCATACAAAATTTAAATACAGTATATATATAACTACAGTATAACCAAATCATAGCTTGCTTATAGAAATCTTATAGAAATATTCTTCTCATTTGTATGACTAAACATTGCCAAATCACAAGTGTTCAGTCATACTTAAAAACCACACTTCAAGTATATTTAACATCATCCTGTAGATGATTACAGTGTAAATTATGAAAGAGTCACTTTATAACTTAGATTAAGCAAATATTTTTTCCTCCCTTCGCTTCTTGGTCATAACTGTGCCAGGCTTGTGTTGGGCCTCATGATGATTAGCCAGCTCTGGGGGGCATGAAGACACTGGTGATGTTAACATTAGCTGCTTCAGCTCATAGAAGAGGTGAGAATCCTCCTTGGTCAAGAAAGATATGGCCTTTCCGTGCTTTCCGGCACGACCTGTACGACCAATTCTGTGAGTGTAATCTTCAATGTTTTTGGCCATGTCATAGTTGATAACAAGAGAAACATCCTTGATGTCAATACCACGACCAGCCACATCTGTAGCCACAAGGATATCCTTAGCTCCAGACTTAAGGTTTGCAAGAGCATGTTCTCTCTGTTCTTGGCCTTTGCCACCATGGAGAGTTGTGGCATTGTGACCCAACTTCTCTAACCCTCGGGCCAAAACATCCGCACCCTTCTTCTGATTGACGAAAATAAGCACTGGAGGTGTAATGCCTCGTTTCAAGAGATCAAGCAACTTCTTACGCTTCTCCTGTTCACTGACCATAAACACGACCTGTTCGACACGTTCCACAGGTTTTCCTATAGAACCAATATACACATAGGCAGGTCGTCTAAGGTATTGCCTGGCCATTCTTTCCACAGATGGGGGCATAGTAGCTGTAAACATAACAGTTTGCCTATATTTGTGTTTTGAAAGGAAATTTTGTAGCAACTTGTCTTCATCCTCAGCATCTTCAGTGTCTGGTTTTTCATTAGTCACTGGCATGAACTTTAAGATTTTCTGAACATCTGGCTCAAAACCCATGTCAATCATCTTGTCAGCTTCGTCAAAGACAACATATGTACACTGATTCAACACGAGGTAACGATTTTCAAGTACATCAACAAGACGGCCAGGAGTGGCAATAACAATTTCACAACCCATTCGCAACTTCATACCCTGCTCTTCACGTGACAAACCACCAATGACAGCTACTGTGCGGATTCCCAGGGGTCCTCCAAACTTTGTAGTTTCTTCTTCAATCTGTTGGGCCAACTCACGAGTTGGAGCCATAACTAGTGCATAAGGCCCCTGGTCAGCATCCTCTAATCGAGCAATTTTTGGAAGAGACTGAATCCATTCCAAAAGGGGAATGAGGAATGCTAAGGTCTTACCAGAACCTGTCTCGGCAACACCAATGATATCTCTGTTCTGTAAACCAATAGGAATAGCCTGTCTTTGAATTGGTGTTGGGTCTTGGTATCCAACACTGGCAATAATATCCAGAATAGCTTTTTTAATGTTGGACTCTGACCACCTACGGATTGGATTAGGAATGCGCCCTCCCTTAATTGCAATATTGTAATCTTCTCTGAAAATACGCCAATCACGTTCTGTCATCTGTTCCACATTCTTTTCACTCCAGTGTCGGTCATCCCATTTCTTCTTGTCTTCTTTCTTCTGCTCCTTCCTAATGCGAATCAACTCTTGGTCTTTGTCAGCCTGAGTACGACGGTGCTCAATATAATTTCCATAGAACTTTGACTGAACTTTCTTTTGTTCTTTCAAATCTAATCCACCAAAATGTCCACGTCCAAAGAAGTGAACTAGATGCTTATTTATGTACAGTTCATTGTAGTCCACTGAAGTATCTTCACCAGCATCCCAGTCAAACACAAACTTTCGGTCATTCAACCTACGAATCCTTTTCTTCTTTTTCACAATACCAAGATACCTTTCATTAACAGCATCTCGCTCAAGCTGCTTTTTCCTTTCTAACTCAATATCCTCCTTATTCTCTCTTGGTTCACGATCTCGACGGTGGCGATCGCGCTCTCGAGGATCTTCCTGTCGTAGTGCTTGCTCTAGTTCTCGTCGACCATCCTGATACATAGATTCTCTGGCTTTTCTCTCATCATCTTGTCGCTTACGCATTTCCTCAATCTATAAAGAAAACATAAGCAATGAAATTATCAACTCCAGCAATGGTAGCTACATCTTTTCTTCATTTTGAAGTTTCAAAATTTGGTGTCACTACTTCTACTATACTTACCGTTTTAGTCTAAAATGATGGATAACTGACTCTTTAGAACCCACTTTTGTTTGTTAGTACTGTACTATGGATTCTAGTATGATTGAATACATGAAGGCATGAAGAAAACACATTGACATGTTAAGAAATAAGATACAAAAATAAATTCATATGATTGTAGGTTTATCTACAGAACGAGCTGCATTTATTTCTAGAAACAAATATTACCTGTATATACAGTGGGTAATCTTTTGGACTAGTAATATGTACAATCAGATCTTCAAATTATTAGTCTAGTAAACTGTCCTAATACTGGAATAATTCATGCAAGCCCTACTTCTTATTGGGAGAATTCCCTTAAAAAGAAGGTTTCCCTTTTCCTTTGGTGTACATAAATTAATACAGTACATCAAAGTTTCACACATGCATATCTCACATGGAAATGAATACCATATTTGTAGAGTACGTATATAGAAATTAAACTTTCCTTAATTATGGGGCTTCAGTATTTACACTTCTTTATGCTAGTCTGCTATAAAGATGTCAGTGTAACACAAAAATATAACAGATATAATACAAAAAATTGTGACAATGTTTACAGGACGAAGCCAAATACACTGATGCTCGTACAGTACATAACTACACAGTGAGGTTAAGTAAGTTAAAGTCCCTAATATATCCTCTAAGCACATTTAATTAAAAAACAGTTATTACAGTAATGTATATTTAATTAATTACTATTTTTAATACAAACCCACCATATAAAAAGTTATTTAAATATACAGGTAAATCTAAACACTACACATCAGCTGGGAGGCTCAACTGCACTGGGCTATCAATATGTAAAGTACAGAATATACTGTATATTTGTACAGTGGTCCCTCGGTTAATGAAAGGTTCGATTAACGAAATTTCGGTTAACGATTTACCTCCCATAAGGATTTTCAATTCGGTTAACGAAAAAAACTTTGATTAACGAAATCCTTACGACAAACACGTTTTGTTGTGAGCATCAACTGATGAGCTAGTCTGCCAATTCAGTACTCTGTTCTATGTTTACATTCATTTCCAGTGGAGTAAATGTCAAGAAAGTTGTGCTCTTTAATATTTTTTTCATTTTTTATATTAAAATTAACAGTCATTTTAAAATTTAGTTAACATATTGATAATACAGTGATCCCTCGGTTAACGAAATTTCGGTTAACGACTTGCCTTCCATAAGATTCTTCACTTCGGTTAACGAAAAAATTTCGGTTAACGAATTCCTTACGAATTTTTCCCAACATGTTTTCGCCTGCTCACCAGCTGTAGTATTAGTCCGCCAATACAGTAATCGGTTTTAGGGCTTAAATTCGTTACCATTTGAGTAAATATCAAGAAGGTTGTACTATTCAAAAATTTTCCAAGTCTTATTTTAAAATTTTTAGTCATTTTAACAATTATTTAACATAATTGAAGTAGTGGGGTATGCTATAACGAATCTAGTCGGTTCTAGAACCTTGTTCGTTATAGGATTTATCCGTTCCAGGCCCCCCAAATACAACAACTTAACACTGAAAAATTTCTGTGCAAATTGTAAAAAATACGGTACTTTATCTTACCTTAGTGTTGTTCAGCATGCAGGACAGGAGGCAGAGGGGGAGGGGGGGAGGAGAGAATTATGGAGAAGAGGTGGAAGGAGAAGAGTCATCCTTCCTAGCCCTCTTTGGTGACTGTCTTACAGGCACTTTGTCTGTTTATTTATAATTTCTTTCTTAGTTTCAAGGGTTATTAGCTTTCTCACTCGCTTTTGACGATACATTGTTACAATTGTACACTTGTATAACAAAATAGTTATAAAAATAACACGAATTTCCACATCAAAAGACAAAATTTCAACAAGTTCACTGGTGCACTGACCACACAATGAACCAATATGGCGCCTGATGCTCTTGCTGTGAGCTGCGGTACAATGATATTCATGCGCAGGACGAAATAGTCCCGTATTCATCAGCGTTCGTTGTAGGAGTTTCGTTCGTTATAGCATTCTCAATTTTATTGGTAAAACCGTTCGTTATAGGATTATTCGTAGTAGAATCCGTTCCTACAGGGAACTAGCTTTTAGCGCGCCAAACAACCACTCAACACACCCAAAATGGCGTCAGTGTGTGTCCCTGCTCAGTGGAGGAAGCTTCTTGCTTGAGACTCTCTTGAACATAAACTATTTTTACGTTTTTACAGTACAATTATTGGTCATTCTGAAGTTTATTTTACATATTGACAATATATAATGCAGTGTTGATTTAAAGAAAATAATCTTGAATTACACCAAGTGAACTAAAATTTTATGGTGAAATGGTGACATGAAGCATGGGGTGGCTTCTCTTCCCCCCCCCAATGCATTCTCTTCTCCCTTCTCCACCAACCCCATTCTAATTCCCATCATCATCATCATCATCATCAACCAGGCACCTTCTACATGCATACCTCAAAGTAAGTGTACTTTACTGCATTTATTTTTAGTTTGTATGTAATTTTCGGTGAGCTGGAACCAATTACCCAAAATCCCATTGAAACAATGGTTTCGGTTAACGAATGACCTTCTGGAACGAATTGGGTTCGCAAATTAGGGACCACTGTACATGCAGTACAGGGTACTATTTTTTTGTACGCCCATCAGCCGCCTGACTCACCCACCGGGCGTCAGTTTGGCTTTGTTTACAGTGGAGTGAACATCGATTTTGTTGGTGTCTTGAATATTTATGCATTTTTACATTAAAATTATTGGTCATTCTGAAATTTAGTTAACATATTGATAATATATAGCGCAGTGCAGTGTTGATTTAAAGAAAATAATCTTGAATTACACCTAGTGAACTTAAAATTTTATTGGTGAAATGACTGCATCAAGCATGGGTCCCCTGAAAGGTGATTTCTCCTCCATCCCCACTTCCTTCTTTTCTCTCTTCTCCTCCACCCCCACTTCTAATTCCCATCATCATCATCAACCAGGAACCTTCTACATACACACCACAAAGTAAGTGTACTTTACTGCACTTTTTTTTTTACTTTGTATGTAGTTTTCTGTGAGCTGGAACCAATTACCCAATATCCCATTGAAACAATGGATTCGGTTAACGAATGACTCTGTGTAACGAATTGTGTTCGTTAACCGAGGGACCACTGTATTGTATTACCTTAGAAATGCGTCCTCCCTTAATTGCAATATTGTAATCTTCTCTGAAAATATGCCAATCATGCTCTGTCATCTGTTCCACATTCTTTTCACTTCAGTGTCGGCCATCCCACTTTTTAATAAAATGTGCTTAAGAGGAAATAATAAAGCAGTAATAAGTGATGCCCATCCTCAGGAGACTTCAACTTACATAAGCTCTGTGTATAGATATGTACCAGCATCAGTGTGTTGTTTGGCTTCGTCCTGTAAACATTGTCAGCTGTGGTGAGTCTAGCAAGTTTCAACATGCACCAACTACGAATGTGGTCAATAACGAACAATGTTCCCCATACTAGGTCTTACTGGCCAAGTCTGCTAATCACATCGGACAAAAAGATGTCCATTATTGGGAGTATTCCAAATTACTGTGCTAATTAATAAGAATCACATTTGTAATTGGTTCAATTTTGAGGGGTGGAGGAACACACAGGTACTCCTCGACTTACGACAACCCGGACATACGACCACCTTAGTCGTATAAAATATTTTTCAATTATGTATTTTCTAGTACCGAAACGTTTCTGTCCCATACGACAGCGCGGGCTGGGCCGCCTCGTGGTGTACAGCATCCATGCCGTAGGGCGCTCAGTTGGTATTTGGCCATCGTTGTTGCTAGTGATAGCGATGTGTACTGAAATATTTTTTGTTTCCAATTCCTTTTAAAATGGCTGGCAAGCGTAAAAGTGAGAGTTCTCGTGGTGCTGATAAGAAAAGGAGACAGTCAATTACTTTTGAGATGAAAATGAAAATAATAATGCAATATGAAAATGGAAAAACAGTAGCAACTATTTCACGTGACCTTGGCTTCTCTCACTCGACGATATCAAAAATTTTGAAGGCCAAGGCAGAGGCATTTGCTACTATTAATAAAGGGATGCAAATGTTTGAAGAAATGAATAAAAATGTTGAGAGTTTTGCAAAAGTTGACAGAATGAGCCAGATGCACTTGCTTGCTACAGGGAGATTTACAATGAAAAGGAAAGGCAAACTGTGCAGTCTAAATTGGACATATATTTTAAGAAGTCTCCCCTACTGCTGTCTCCTCATGCCCCACCACTGCTGCCTCTTCACTCCCTGAAGATGATCCAATACCTTTAACAAGCAAGTATGTTAGCCTGTCTGAAGAAAGCAAAATTGATGACCCACCCAGCCCTGTCTCCTACTCTGCTTCATCCAATTAATGTAGTCTCCATGTTTAATTAAAAAACTATTGAGGCCCTGTGTGCATTCAGCTGACTACATTAAAGGTAAGTGCACCGTAACACTTTATTCATTTTTCATTATTGATTACTTTTACTGTACCGTATTTCATTTTAGAATTTCTATGTATTATTTTTGCATTTTCGACTTACGACCTGGTTTTCGGTCCGGAACCCCATCGTAAGTCGGGGACTGACTGCATGCAATTCATACGTGTAGGTTACTTTTCATTGTGGAAATCGCGTTCATTACTTTTTAACCTAAACAATAATACTCAAACATATATGTTACATTTTTTGTAATACCTGATCTTGCCTCCTCTTGAGAGCTTCTGTCTCCCTCTCTGCCTTGGTCAAGAACTTTGGACGGCTGAGAGCTTCCTCTTCTGCTCTCTTTCTTGCCACCATTTCTTCCAAGGACAGTGGCTCCTTCTTCGCTTTCTTCTCTTTCATTTCCCTTTGCTCCTCCAGCTGCAAATAGTAATTATGTACATGTATTTTAGAGAAAGAGAGAGAGAGGGATTTCCCATTAAATACACTCTCTCCCTTCATTAAGTCACTCTCACTGTTGTACTGTGTTCTGCTCTGATATTTTCCTTTTCAACAAGGCCCTAAATATCTATTTTGATTATCAGATGCCCCATACAGTAATCTCAGCAATAAGTCCTTACCCATAAACTACTCCAATTATTTGACTTCTCTATTGTTCCTTCTTGAATGCCCCCCCCCCCTCACTTTTAGAACAATCTTCTATGGTTTTCTCCCCTTACTCCTACCATAATACCCCAGATTTATTCATTTGTTTTAAAAATCTGTTTTCCTTTTTATTTCCCCAATACCTCAGTAAACCCTACTCAGATCTGCCCCATACTTCTTTCACTTCACTTCTTAATTCTGTATTTCTCACTTTCTGAATTATATTTACCAAACATACCGCCCTAAATGATTTTTTTTTTTTAACAGGGAATAGCCCACCTGGGCACAGGTCATCGACCCACAATGGGGCCTAGGGGGCAAAAAAATAAGAGTAAAAGGAAATTAAATAGAAAAGAAAAAGTTTATATTAATCTACACCACAAAGATGCCCAAAAACCAGCTTTTTGAAGTGAGATAGATTGTATGAGCATGGAAACACAGAAGAAGGCAGAACATTCCACAGTTTGGCTGTGTGAGGAAAGAAGGATGCACTACAGTAGAACGTCAATTTAAAGCGAATCAATTTTAAATTATTGATTTTAGGCGACACCCACAATTACGGACACCGTATCAATTTAAAGCGAATCTTTCCTATTTTACGTGAGTCAAATCTGGCATGTCATATGGAAATACACACCATTTTAAGTTTCGCACCTTATGTTTCCCGCCAGACGCCTCTCTGGGCATGCTACAAGGCTGCCCGCCACCCTCCCACATCCTCAGTTCTCGCGCTGACGCTCTCGTAAACAGACATACTGCATCTACAGAGGATGACTTGCCTAACTAAAGGTGGGTGAAAATCTATTTTTTGATAGCATAAAGTAACGAAAAACTAAGTTGAGAGGAAAGTGAAAGTGAGTGGTAGGGATGGAGTGAGCCAGACGAGAGGCGGGCAGTGTGCGGCGCCAGCGCGATCACTCTCTCACATCGGCTGATCACTAGTAAACAGACCATTTCGCATCCCTTAATTTTAGCCGTGTTGATTTATGAGTTCTTGCTGCAAATATATATCACTACGCCATATATTTTTCTCAGATTTATTAGTTAATAAAAGTCTTTTTAGTATTTTGTGTTTCTCTCAAGTAACAAACTTAATTATTCCATTGAAACAACACTTCGATTTAAAGCGACCTCTCTTGGAACGTATCTCGCATTATATAGATGTTCTACTTAATGGGTTATTCTAGTGTGACCAACATCCACAGAGAAAATGTGGGCATAGCGGGCAAAACAAGTGTTATGAGCCCACAGCCTTGCCGGCGGTACAAAGGATGCCTGTAAAAGAGAAAGCGTGAAGCAACATTGCAGCGAAGAGAAAGGGAAGAAAGATTATCAACTAAAGGAGGAGAGTTAATAAGACGAAATGCCTTTGATTCTACCCTATTTAACAGTAGGACAGAAGAGGAGCCACCCCAGATGAGAGCAGTACTCCATACTTCAATATTTACACAATAACCTTGTAATTGAAAAAATATACAAGTATTATAACAATGGAAAACAATGGAAAGTACAGTGCACCCTGGGGTGGGAACCTGTCAACTTGCTGCTACAGTACTTGAGTAGCCTAAGTTCCCAGAGCCACACTTGAGTTAATGAAAAAGTTGTTATTTTCAAGTTCTTAAAAGCATGTTAAAGATTCTAAGGACATTTAATTAGCTCTGTTAGTTCTATGATAACTGCAGGAAAGATCTTTGACGAGCTTATTGTGATGCAACATATGACTACTTCCTGCTCAGTCCAGTTTGTATATAAGTTGAGAAATACAGGTTGCTATTTTCTATAAAAAGAAACTTGCACATACCTCTTCCAGCTTTAGTTCTTCCTTTCCCTTCATCTCTGGTTTTCTCTTGTCTGGGCGCTCCCTCTCACGTTCCCGCTCTCTCTCACGACCCTTCTCCCTAACAAGATAAACACAATGTAAATATTACAACAACTTTCTGGAAATAACTTACAAACTTTTTTCTTGTACTTTACATCTGCTGTATGTACAGAGAAGCTCTCAAGGAACTTATTATGTACTCAAGAATACTGCAAGTCCATAGTATAACTTTGACTTTACACCACATGCTGATGAATACAAGATGACTACAAATCATTGCAAAAGTCGACCATCGTTTGCCTTTGGAAGAATGAGAGGAAAATATTGAATACAATACAGGTAAATATAAAGGGATTAACAGTATCACTGAAATATGATACATGCCTCACTTCATCGTGTATGTCACAACACATGAAATAAATATGAAACATCCACATACAAAATACAGTAAGTCCTCATAAAACGTCGCCTTGCTTAATGTTTTTTCGACACTAAGTCGCTACTCTTTAGATACCAATAATTCGCTTAACGTCCCGATGACTCAATTAAATGTCGTTTTTGCGCTGTCATGGACTACTTTTTACGGCGCATCACCCTGTCTTGTCTGGCCGCGCTACCTCTCACTAGCGGACCGTCACAGCGTCCTCAAGCGACGCCAAGCCAGTCTCCGTTACGCTTCCACATCAATCTTGTGCGCTTAAGTGTTTTTGCTCTAAATACTGTACTCTAACCATTCAAAATGGCTTCAAAGCGCCCATCAAGTGCTACTGATTCTAGTGTTGTGAAGAAGCAACATAAGACCATTAGCCTTGCTACGAAAATGGAGGTTTTAAACCGGGAGGAGGAGCCACCCGCCGGGTCTCAGTGACTCGCCACCCTCCTCCTCGGCTCCACTACCCACCACACACTCGCTCCACCACCTCCGTCATCAGTAAATACAATACAAAATTATTTAGTTTATATATATAGTCTAGTTTTACGCGGTCAATTAAACCCACGGAGGTCCACGTATAACGCGAAACGCGTAAACTAAATAACAGAACATGTGGGATTAATTGAAATAGAGACTGGGCCGACCGCCAGACTACCCTTTTTCCGACACAATACGTATGTTGTAGTAAAAATAACATCTTAATTTTATGATGGTATGCACACACAATTGATATTTAAGAGAAATATCAATAATATTAGGTTTTTTAACACTTACGTTAGTAGAAGAGATGGCTGGGCACACAGCAGAGGGCAGATTAGTGGCCCTCAGGTGTATCACTTGTATCACCTGTATCACAATCCACCCCAGAAGCAAGCAGGGCCTCGGCGTCAAACCCCTCAAAGTCCATATCGTCACTATCACTGACTTGGGCTGGTTGTGGCTGTGGTGGGTTGTGGGTGAAGAACTCGGTTATGTTTCGTTGATGGCTAGCATTGATGTGGTCGTGATACATCTGGACATACGGCTCCATAAATTTCGACAGAAGGTTATTAGACACTTCATAGCGATGATTGACCGGGTCTTTGGCAAGGACGAGCGTGATTTTCTCCGCAATCTCGATGACCTCCTTCACATAACCATGGCTTGTGCCAGGTAGTTCAAGGTTTCTCGGGGGTGGTGGGGGTCCAACGGAAGCCATTTTTGAGCAGATTAGCGGGCACGAGGGAGCACTGTATACGCGGAGACGGAAGACAATGGGACTGACGCTTCTAAGTTCAGCGACTTATCCCCTCTGGTGGCAGGGCACGCCAAGTAAAATTAGACCAATCACAGCTCTCGGCAGAGGGGATATGTGGGTGGTAAGGATGTGTGGCCCAATCACAGTCCGAAACGTCATCGTCACGAGTCTGACGTCAGTGGTGACGTAAGAGCGTCCTAGTGCGCAGCCTTGCCCGCGCTGCTTCCCGCGTAAATTCAGGAATGTACCACGTGAATAATTATTTGTGCGTCTGGACAGGTGCCGTAAACGACCAACCACGTATAAAATATCCGCGTAAACCGAGAAATAAAAAAGAATATATATATATATATATATATATATATATATATATATATATATATATATTCTACGTGGAAGGTTAAGGCACAAATTGGGCTGTGACTTTACTTTTAGCACAAATCGTTTTACCCTCAAGATAGGGATAAATTTTGATCAGAAATATTTAGTCACAATTCTAACGGCATCTGGAACCCTTAGGCGACAGCTGTCACATAGCAGCAACCGCTCAGTCTTTGTTTAAGTTGCGTGGGTGGAGGTTATTGTACCCATGTGAGCGCCACGTGCCGTGATTTTACGCCTGAGTTACAGTGCTTTATCGTGTGATTTCTGGGTCTTTAAGATGTCCAGGAGAGTTACTAAGCGTGAGGATATTGCACAGGTGATTGGTTTATACAAGGCTAATCATAAAGTTACTGAAATAGTTGAATTAACCGGTGTGTGCCGCCGGTCAGTGTACCGATTCATCTCGGAGTTTGAGGCAAACAGCCAGGAAGAGTTGCCTACCCCTAAACCCAAGTCTGGGCGACCACGGCTTACGTCTCCTAGAACCAGGAAGGTGATTGCTAGGCAAGTTAATGCTAATCCTAAGCTCACGGCCCGGGAATTAAAGCAAGCTAACCCCGGACTCCTTGGTCACGTCTCCTTAAGGTCGGTGCAGCAGCTTCTTCATGACGATCTCGGTTATCACGCCTACCGCCCACGCCGTAAGCCCCTGCTGACTGCTGCCCAGAAGAAGAAGAGGATCACTTTTGCGAAGAAGTACAGTGTTTGGTCCCTTCAGGATTGGAGGAACGTCCTTTGGAGTGATGAAGCCACGTTTACAGTGAGTGGTTGTGGTCACGATCGGGTGTACCGCCGGCCAGACTCTGACCCGCTCGACCCCAGGTACACCGTCAAGACGGTCAAGCATCCTGATTCAGTGATGGTATGGGGTTGTTTCACTTATTACGGTGTTGGTGAGTTGGTTGTGCTTGAAAAAACATTAAAGTTAACCAGGGTGTGTACCTCGAGCTTCTCTGTGACGTTCTGCCTGACTCGTTTGAGAAAACACGCGCCGTCGTGTTCATGCAGGACGGTGCTCCCTGCCACACAGCCAAGTCGGTTACTCAGTGGTTGGAGGATTGCCAGGTTTCATATTTTAAGGACTGGCCTGGCAATTCCCCCGACATCAACCCTATTGAGAACCTTTGGGGGCTCATGAAACGTCGCCTACGTGACCTCGACACCTCGTCCGTCCCCAAGCTCACCACAGCAATTAAGCAACTGTGGGCCAATTTCACCCCACAGCACCTGCAAAACCTTGCAGACAGTGTTCCACAACGACTGAAAGAGGTGCTGAAGAGGAAGGGAAACACAACAAAATACTAAGAGGGGCGGGTGAGTGTTATTTTCATTTTTTTATTGCCTAACCATGATTTTTTTTATTTTTTCCCCATGGTGTGCCTTAACCTTCCGCGTAGACTGTATATATATATATATATATATATATATATATATATATATATATATATATATATATATATATATATATATATATATATATATATATATATATATATATATATATATATACACTATTTTCTATAAAAATGGCATTGAATTTCTGTATATGTAATGTATTTCATAGGCCAAAGGGAGGCTCAGGAACGTAACTCCCGTATTTTATCCATTTCTTATGGGGAAAATTGATCCACTTAAAGTTGTTTCATATAACATCGCGTTTTCAGGAACGTAACCTCAACATTAAGCGAGGACTTACTGTATATGTCTACTGTTCTACAAGAAGGTTGAATTATCTCAGACCTACCACACATACGGATAATGACTCGTCATACTCAGAGCATAGAGTACAGCTACATTGTACAATTCTGTTGAAGAGTGAAAAGTATAAGTGGACCCCTGTTAGGGGCAGTGTGGATACAACTCACTGTACACTAAGCCTTCAGTTCATATGGAGGCAATGTGGACAGCACTGCATTTTGACTGCCTCCACTTCCCTAATTGTAAAAAGAGGTACCCATTAACAGCTGAGTGAACTGGGGGGTTGCCTGGATGTGAATCAGCAACTATTGGGACAGAAGGTAACACTGCATCCACTCACCCACTGCACCACTACTAATTAGTACATATGTACTATACTGTACAACACTATTGCAGCTACAAGTGCAGTATATGTTATCACAGTTGAGTACAAGAACACTATTTAAGTGAAGAGTACAAGTGTATCATACAGCACTCAAGCATAGTACATAACATAAGTGATGAGTTAAAGTGTTTATGAAACACTACTCTTGAGGGGTTGCAGCAGCCTAGTGAAGAAAAAGCTTGTCTTCTGTTTGGGTTCATGGTTGGAGAATCCCTAGTCAACCAACGGTGAATGGGTACATACTTAAATTTAGTGGGGAGGTGAAGTCACTGCTGGCCAAATTGACTGACTCCTTGTATTGTATACACATTCCTTCTAACTGTCTATAGGGACCAATGTCATTCAAATCTTACCTCTCTCTGTTACGGTCTCTATCCCTCTCATAATCTCTGTCTCTCTCTTTCTCACGCTCTCTGTAGTGTTCCCGGTCTTTATCCCTCTCTTCTCGTTCTCTGTCTCTTTCTCTCTCTCTATCTCCTCTCTCTCGTTCTCTGTCTCTCCTCTCCTTTTCCTTTCTTTCTTTCCTTTCACGGCGATGTGACCTTAATCCTGTGTCTTCATCCATGATGGATTATCTGGAAGATAAAATGTTTTAGTTAAAATAAAATGAAAAGCTAAGAAAGGTTAATAATGCTTGGATCAGACTCTCCAACAGATAAGGATACCAATAAAAAAAAAGGGTGGACACAGACAGACAGATAGATAAGAGAAATAGACATATAGAGTTACCAAAGGTTTATCTAAAGCTACTCCTGTAAAAGGTACTGTTCTGAATACCTGACCAAAAATATATAACTGTCTTAAATATCCAAATGTTTAGACAATGCAATCTCACATTCACATTCTTAACTAGTTCAACTAGCTATACCATAGTAGCAAAGTTGATAAAACTACACACTCCATCCTGTTCCAGTAAGCAATCTGTATGGAGACATTTTCACAAGCAGTATACTTTTGGAAAGGCAATAGAGTAGAGTAGAGTACCTGTACTACTTTACACCAGGGTCCATACTCAACAAGTGGTTTTGAGATGTTGTTTAAAGAAAATTAATTACTTCAACATATATACAGTAACCAGATCCCAGAGAATATGTGAAAAATTCACTTTAAATTTATTTAAGGAACAGCTATAGTACACTACTTTAGTATGCCACGACTTCTGCACCTCCAGCAAATTGACAAGAACCATCATTCAATTATGTTTGATGCTAGGACGAATGAGCCACTGGGTACTGCCCAACTTTAGAATACTGTACAATACTCATACAGTTGTGATAATTCACGGGTTTGGTAGCATAAGACAACATGAATTATCAAATTGCATATTATAGTTTAATTTACTAAGTGGAAATAATTACAGGTACTGTACTGTAGTTAGGTTTCAGAGGCCCAAAAATCTGCATACAGTACAGCATTTTGTTCCAAAACTACTTTAATATACACTAAATACTGTACATAATACATAAAAAAATACAGTCGCACATACCGGTAGATATTGTACAGTGCAGTAGTTCTATTTTACGTAAACAGCTCCTTCCCTTCTCATAATTAGCTTCTGGGTGACACCATTATACCAACATTGAGACAGACATAGGCACAGGCTGGATGGCTGGTCAGCTGTTTGCCTATGTAAACAAAGCACCAGGAATTAAATTCTCGGTGCTGCTATAGTATGTGGTCTACCGGGATATTTACACTGTAGCGTCTATTAACCCAACCTAACCTAGGTTAGGTTAATGGATGCTACATAGTAATTATCCTAACCTAATTTAGGTTAGGTTAATGGATGCTACAGTGTAAATATTCTGGTAGACACAACTCCAATTCGGTAAACCGCATACTATTTATAGTAGCACCCAATTCTCCACCCATCTCCTCCCAAAGTTGTGGACTGAATTTCAAACTTTTGGTATCTATAGATAGGTCAGATGTAACCATCTTTATGTCCATTACTGGTACATATTTGGCATGAAACAATTCTATTTCATATTACTACAGTAATTTAACATTTTAGCCTTAAGTTTGATTTGGTTGGCCTTGCAATATGGTTAAAGTTTCATGCAAATTGGTAAGAAACACTTAGTATAAATAAGAGTTCATTAGATTTCATGTGGACTTTCTTTTTTAATAAACATCCAAATAACTTCATATTTGAGAATGATTAACAATATAACTATAGACCTATATAATTCATAAATAGTTTAGATAAATCCATTAGTTATGATTTTAATTCCACATTTTCCCTCTGCTAAGAAGCCCTGTTCACCTTTAGTGGGGTCAATATGGACAGAGTAGGAAGGGCCATAACTCAACAATTATGCATTTTCTCAAACTGTCATGAAAAACTACATTAACCAATGTGGTTTTTCTTGCCTAAATCATTTGCTGGTGTTTGCAGAATAATGGCCAGTGTGGGTAAATAGCTGAAAATAAAGGTAAGGCCTTAGAATGCAAAACATGTAAGTGCTGGTATCACATTAATTAACTGAAAATATTTCAGAGCCTGCACAGTAAAGTATACAGTACATACACATATTATGGTGAAACTGGGTTTTTTACAAAATAAAAACTCAGAATTGTTCTTGCTGCAGCTGCCTAACTACACACCTGTTACACAAAAATTTCCTCAATCCAGAAATTTACCAAAACAAGTTTCACCTTTAACAACAGGAAATTATTCCCCTAATACACTAAAACTATCAAATTCTGGCCATAAAATCCCATCAAATGTGTGAGGGAAGTAAATGAAGATGATAACAGTGAAGAGTGGTCACCTTCCCCCTCCATGCCAAAAAAATAAATAGCTGTTTTCCTATTATGAATCCGTCACCCTCAACAAAAACTGATATTTTTCTGACTGGGGTTAAGATTCAATAGTGGACACGGTGGAACTTTAGAGTGATTTTTATGCAGGGAGATAGGGCAAAAAACAAAGTGGTTATTTGGCCAAGGGTTGCCAGGTAAAATAACCATCAGCTATTTAACCAGGACACACAGGGATTGTGTATGATTTTACTATGATTTTAATTGGATTCTGATCAGGATGACTGTGGGCATTACACCAGTCATTATCCAGCACTATTATTTAAATGTTGACTGCTTTATCACTATCATATTTAATAGTCTTCTGATATTCCGAGATGTCCCATTTCTCTCATGAACATATATAAAGTAGGTTAGGTGAGGTCAGATCAACAATTTTTGAGGTCTGTATCTGATACCTAAACTTAATCTGAATTTATCTTCCTTGTAGTGTATCCTTAATTTTGCATGTACAGTATTATTTCTATTGATCAGTTTTTTCTAATACATGGAAGTTTGAAATTATCAATAAAATAATATACAGGTACTCCCTGAATTACGACGGGGTTAGGGACCGACATACAGGTCGTAAGTCGAAATGGTCGTAAGTCGGAAATGCTTAAATAACACACAGAAAATCTAAAATGGATGTCTCTTTTTCTTCTCAGCACCACAAAACTCTCAATTTTAAGCTTGCCAGCCAATTTAAAGTGAATTACAGATGAAAATTTTGTCTGTGTACTGACTTTGGGACTAAATACATAATTTAACCAAATTTTGGTACGACTGAGGCAGGTCGTAAGTGCGGGTGGACGTAAGTCGAGTAAGTCGTATATGAAAAATTTTCTGTGGCTAGTAGTACTTAGTAGTTTTATTTTAGATCCCAGTCAAATACCTACTTTACTCTATAGCATTTTCCTCACAAATTCATATTTTTCAAATTATTTTACCTTTTCAATTTTACCTAAGAAATTGCAGGATTTAAGTTCGTGGGATATATTTTTAACTTCATACTCATTTGAATTAAAATTTGTCAGTGGCAAGATGTCTTCCACATGTGAAGGGTGTTCCCGGTCAGAATGGCAAACCATTCATGTCACTTTTAAAATAATGCTACTGCTCCCTAAAGTGTCCAAAATGTGGTGCAGACTGCCATTATTGTTAAGTTAAACACATCTGGGGTAAAGGTGGAGGAGACGGTTAGCACCCAAACACGTTTATATATTTTGTTCATATTCTCCAGTTGTTCTTTGGATGACACTGAGTAATAAAATCAAAAGACAACATTGTTATACTATTTGTTTTTTTCTTTTTAGTCTATCCTTCAATCATAAATTACTTGGTAGTGGGCAGGGCATGAAAGAAGAGGGAAGTAATGGGGTAAAAACACTGCAAACACTGACCATATGGTAGTAATTTCATGTCTCTACAAGCTTTGTAGGCAAAGAAATAAATTATTTGCCATAATTATGGTGCCGTCGGATATCCCGTGCCAACCATGTTGTGGGTCACATCGTCTGTTATACAGGAGAATCCACGATCTTTGTTTACATGGTCAAGAAATTAACGAATTATATTGGATTGAACTCGTTCATTTTCTCTAGAGATGTTGTTTGGGTGATAGCAAAAAGATTGAAATGACAATGCACAGGTTAGAAGGTTAGGTGAGCTTAGGTAGGTTCTAATTTTCTTACTTAGTATCACCTAAACAAAATCAGAAAACTGGTGCAATTCCATAAAATCCTTCTGGTGTTAACCGTCTACTCCACCATTATCCACATCTGGTAATGCAAGAGAAGCCACAAAACTGCCAAGACAATGAAATCTGCACTTTGTGGCTTTTCAGTTTTTGTATATTGAAACATCAAAAGCACTTGGTTGGACAAGTTGCACATTTCTTGGTTAATATTTATGACTAACCCACAGACGAGTTATTTTTATCAGTGAGTTCTGATATGATAGTCATTTCTTGAGCAAATGTTTCGTTTTGTAGATAATTAGGTGCCTAGGCGCGCACTACTTTGTCTTTCTGGCGGTAATGAGTCTGCGCTCTGCTGCGGCGCTTCTTCCCGCGCCCATGGCACTTTCATTTTCAGCATGATGTGTGAAGGCTGTCGCCATTCTGATATGGACGTAATTTGCGAATCTAGGGATAAAGACGAGACCCTTCAATTGTTCAAAGACCAAGGCTTTGTTCTTTTCAATAGAGACTGTCCACACAGCGGGAATCCCTGTGCTTTCAGACTGGAAAGAAATTTGTTCCAATGGAATGAGAAAATTATCAACACTTCCTCAATGCCATGGCTCGAAGTTTCCTGCCATCACAATAAATCACTCCGCCGCCTGGGCTGCATAAGCGCCAATATGGCAGCATGGTCTCATGTCCAGAAAAAGCCTCAAATTACACTCTATCATTGTAAGTTCTTTCTGTTTAATATACCGGGGGGTCCAGGTCCGGGGGGCAGAGCCCCCGGTATGGAAGTTAGGTAAGGTTACATAGGTTTGTTTGGCTATGTTAATTAGGTCTGTTTTTCATACCCACAAAGGTTAAGTTACGTTTATTTTAGAAATAACCATTTTTTTAACACATTTGCACTATAAAAAAAAAGTGAAAATCTGGCATTTTCAAAAAAAATTCTATCAATTTTGGCTGCAGGTTAGTCATAAATAATTACCCATTTCTTAACCCTCTAAGCCTCGCACGAAGCCATTGTGCTGTCAAACATAAAAGACGAAACACTTACGCTCTGCCTCGCAACGCCAACGTGGCGTCCAATGGGCTATATTATCAAATAACTCAAAAACAATTCAGTAAAACTGACTGAAATTTGGACGCCATTTGACAGACGTCATTTTCTTTGTGGGCTTTATCACCTTCCCCGAGATGGTCTTGGTCATCGTGTGCGTGGCAGCACAACATGAAGCCAGTGTCGCTCTGGCCATTAGAGCGAGAGGAGGGTGCGCCGCTCGGCCCTTTAATTATTCCATGAGTTTTTGTGTTATATTATTTTTCCTTGTACCACCATATTCTACATGCTTTGTTATTTATTTTGGTATACAGTACATATCAATGAACACCATAATACAAGGAAAATGGGAATGGAAATAGAGATGTTACTATACACTTTCCTACTTTTTCAACTTATACTCGAAAAAAGTGGCTAAATTTCAAGAATTTTCACTTTTTTAGGGTTTCATACAATTTTATGCTATAAGAGACCCCATTACATTTAATAAAACAATTTCATGGCAGTGAAATGAGCCCTGAAATAAAGAAGAAAAAAAATATGCAACTATTTTTCCGCAAAAACCTCTGAAGCTGAGTATAATTTTCCATGCACGTATGTGTCTCAGGCTCAGAGGCTGGAGAAGGTGAAGTTAGGGCAGGTTAGATTAGGTAAATTTTTGGTGTTTTTACCTCACAGTTTCCTTCTACTTCAAAACCCTAACCACTTCTAGAGACTCCATAACTGCTCATATCCGACAGAAATGAAGGTTAGCCAATTTTAGTTAGTTTCGGTATTATTGCTTTTAATTGAACCATAACTTTTTTTCTTTAATATACCTATCATGTACAGTAGTTCAGACAAATTTAAAACACTTTTCTTCTATGATATTTTTTGTCGGAAATTACTCGTTTTTTATTTAGCCCCCTATAACAATACTGGGGAAGTGCGTGGGAATTTGGGGCTTTGGGCGAGGGAGAGAAAAAAAAACGAGTGATTTGTGGATTATACAATACAACCAAACTAAACCTTACCTAACCACCTAACCGAGCCCTGGCCAGGGGATAGGGCCATATGCTAGGTAACAACCCAGAGTTGTTTGGTCAGCCTCCAGCCATTACAGTATTTCTTACCTTACTCCGAGTCAGGGACAGGTGCTCTGATTTTATTCTTTTAAAATTCAATAACTTCATTATTATAAATTTGTGATGGAAGTGTATAAAAGAAATTGATAATAGAAAAAAAATAGCTCGATTAAGTGAAGTGAATTTCCGGAATTCTTTGGTTGCTGTAATCTGCACAAATACCATTTCATTGGTTAAAATACTCGAAAAATAAAAATTTCCTTTATTCATTGTAATAATCTCCTGACCTGTGTGGTGGTGAAGTTCCAGAGGCCCTCTTCACCGGGTCTCGATATCAGCTGTACAGAAAGTTTATTATGAAAAGTTAAACTCATGTGAAGAAAGAATGGAGATTTAAAGTATAACAGTTCTAATTCACAACACCACAAAACTATAACACACCTAGTTAGGAAAATTTGAATTGTGGTCCATAGTAAACAAAAAATTTCTTATCACTTTGTTGAACCAAATTTACGTACTTACTACTGTCTACTGCCTCTCCTTCACAACTATTCCATAACCATTACATATAAATGAAATTATCGGTGAGTGGTTTTCTTTATTACGTTAATCTGAGAGTTAATATATACTGTACCTGTTCAAGCTCCCTCTAGTACACCATGAACGTTTGTTGACGACTGATAGGCTTTTGTTCTGAGTAAGTCTAACAAGAAAAATTAAATAACCGAAAAAAAATAATTGTGTATCAAAGTTTAAATCATAGACGTTTCTACAGTATTCGAATAATTACGAATTTTTATTCTTAGATTTTAATTTCCGCGAAATTGAATCGAAAAAAAAATGGCAGCCGTAATAATCTAGATAATAACAATCAAGATGACATAAGACATGCAATGACAATGAAACTTAATAAAAGATTGAATGATTGTGCGAAGACACTTAGCGATGGAAAACTCCTTGCCAAACTAAGTGCAGGAGATGTTGTGGCACAAGAACTGAAGTATCACCCTCGCTGCCTGGCAGACCTGTACAACCGAGAAAGAACACACCGAAATGCTCATGAGCAAGAAGAAGCACAAGAGCTTCAGCCGAACAAGGACACATACCCAACTGCTTTCTCTGAACTGGTCACTTACATCACTCAGATGAAAGCTTCTAGTGAAGATACTGAACCACCCATTTTCAGACTTGCTGACTTGGTCACACTCTACAGACAGAGACTTGAGCAGCTGGGTGTTGGATCGCCCGATGTTCATGCTACTCGACTGAAGGACCAGCTGCTTTTTCACATCCCCCAGCTGCAAGCTCACCATCAAGGAAGAGATATCCTACTGGTCTTTGAGAAGGATGTTGGCTCAATCCTGGCACAAGCAAGCAAATACGGTGACGCCATCCATCTGGCCAAGGTTGCTGGGATGATACGACGGGACATGCTTCAGCACAAGTCACACTTCAGCAGTACATTTCATGAAGGATGCATTGAACAGGCTGTTCCACCATCACTGCTTCAATTTGTATACATGATCTAACATGGTGCAGATATCAAATCCCAACTCCAGCATGGCGCATCGAAGTCTGACCTTGCTATGTCACAGCTCTTACAGTACAACTGCTTTGCCAACTACAAGGTAGGAACACAAATCCACAGACACTCCAAGGACCATGAGACACCTTTTGCTATCTATGTCGGCCTGTCTGTGTTTGCTAAGACAAGAAAGAGGCAGCTCATCGACATGCTGCATGAAAATGGGGTCAGCATTTCATATGACAGAGTTCTACAATTATCAGCCCAGCTAGGAGAAGCAGTTGTATGCCAGTACGTGGAAGATGGAGTGGTGTGTCCACCAATCTTGAGGAAGAAGTTGTTCACGACTTCAGCAGTGGACAACATTGACCACAACCCCACTGCGACTACGGCCAAAACGTCCTTCCATGGGACCAGTGTGTCCATCTTCCAACATCCAAGCCCTGAGCAGGCTGGTGAGGAGCGTGAGCCACTCAGACGGAATGCAGATACGATGGTCAAGAAAGTTCCTGAGCTTCCAGAGGCATTCACCAATGTCCGACCAGCTAATATTATGAATAATCCCAATCCTCCCTTGGTAGCACCTCAGTCATTGCCAGCACCTGAGTCAATCCAGTCACACCTGCAGGAAGAGTATGCTTGGCTGGAAGAGGTCTTGCTGAGGATGTGGCTGATGAAGTCTGCATCACGTGGGCAGCTCACCATGCAGCACAGAAGAGGAGTCAGCCATTTGAAGTGAGCATTACGTCTCTGCTTCCCCTGCTTAGAGATCAGGCACACTCTGTGGCAACCATCAAGCATGTCATTGGAAAAGGTTCGTGATACAGTGGCTTTTCTGAACCCAGGTCAGATCCCAGTCATTGCTGCTGACCAGCCACTGTATGCCCTGGCAAAACAAATCCAATGGCATTGGCCTGAGTATGGAGAAGACAGGCATGTTATTATGTTCGGGGGACTTCACATAGAGATGGCTGCACTGAGATCACTAGGAACGCTACTACAAGACAGTGGTTGGACCGGTTCCCTTGTTGAAGCAGGAGTGGCTTCATCTGGTACAGCAGAGTCTGGGGATGGACGCAGAAGGGAGAGGCATGGCAGATACGTTGGACGACTCTTCCCCCGATTGCGACATGCTGTCAGGAGCTGACCAAATGTTCCTGTAAGAAAGACTGCAACCAGAGATGCAAATGCTTTCGCTCTGGACTTTCCTGCACAGCACTTTGCAGCTGCATATGTGAACAGCAGTAAATGCACAAAGATGTACTGTCAGGAGAAGTCACAGGAACCAGTGCTAATAGTGAGTACTTGTTTTTTTTTTAGTAAGTTCTTTTTTGTTATTTTTTTTCTAAGTGTTATTTTATGTGGATAAAAATGTTACAGTGGACTTAAAACTATAAAAAATCATCTGAGCATGCTTGAAAACATACATATCGACACCAAGATCACTCAGATTGACCAACTACATCAATTTCTGTAAGAAAAATCAACTTTTGAAGGTCAATATGGCCGCCATCTTGGATTTTCAAATGGCCAATCAGGCAGACTTGACTAGTAACCATTAGAGAATTACCATTCCAAATTTGGTGCTTGTATCACCATTTGCACGATTCTCTTGAAAAATTGCATTTAGCTGCCCCACTAACTGGGCCTCGTGGGGTGATAACCGCCTCCACCTATATTAAAACATCTTGATTTTTACCAAACCTTCAGCTTGGTATCT
Source organism: Homarus americanus (assembly GCF_018991925.1). NCBI lineage: Eukaryota > Metazoa > Arthropoda > Malacostraca > Decapoda > Nephropidae > Homarus > Homarus americanus. The sequence continues at coordinate 13,682,748 of NW_024737097.1, forward strand.
CTCTCGGGACCCAGTTTTAATTTCATTCATCCATCCCAGTCTCTGCCTTCCTCTAGCCCTCTTACCCTCAACTTTGCCCAAAAATATTTGTAATTATTCCCTCAACTCTGATATGACCAAAGTATCTCTTTTTTTTTCTGTACATTTCAAGTATTTCTCTTGAAGTTTTTGCCAATATTAGTGCAGTACTGTATTCTCTTCATTTCTTTTCCTGTTAGTGTAGCAAAGGATTCTAATTAGAATTCTTGGTGCAGCTTATTCTTAGCATTCTCCTATAACACCACATTTAAAGGCCTCCAGCCTCTTTCTGGTGTCTGCAGTGTCCACGGATCTGACCCATACAATAGTCCTCGCAATATAAAACCTTTCAGCAGCCTTTTTCTCAAATTGGAGTTAGTCTATTAAGGCTGTTAAGTTCCTTAGGTTTAATAAACTGCTATTCAGAGATCTATAAATACATCCAACAATCAAGTGATTACAAATACAATGTTTAGTTAAGAGTGTGTTTATTAATGTCTAAGTTAACAAACTACGTATTATGATGCAGTGATCTTATTGTACACATGTCACTCATCGGTAGCACAACACTTAATACACTAAAGGCCAAATTTTGTAGATTCTGAAGAGGACATCAAAATGCTTAGAATGTTTAAGTTCTAGATGCTAGCCAATAGCCATAAATGAATAATTTCAGCCTTGGCTATATACAGTAGTCTAGGACCAAAACATTCCAGGTGGAATCATCCTCATTTCACAGTTATCTAGAAAACTGAGCCTGTGAAGCACCATTGCAAAACACTTGGTCTACAGTTTCTCATCAACCTGCCAGTAGTCGAGTTGAAATGTTCATGTCTTAGTTACCACACTGTATATTGTGACCTCCAACACAACTGGAGGGCACTACATCGTTTGAACCCCTAGTGCAGTCTTGTGTCACTTCCTGCGAGTACTGGAGCGTTTTCCAATTTACCTCAAAAGAAACTGAACAAAAAAAAAATGTGTACAGTCATTGGCATCATACCAGACAGTAAATCTGACTCTTGTATGACATACAACAACTGTGGATGTTGGCATAATTACATGAAATATAAATTGAAGTTCTTGTTTTTTTTTTTCAACTTCATGAGAAAAAATAAAAAAATGCTAAAACTATCAATGGCCTTTCCTTAATTAATTCAATATGAGATATAATACAGAGGAAAACTTTAAGGGAAGACCTGGCAAAAACTGAAGTTCATTAAAGCAATATTTAAATGAACACAGATTAAAGCTGGATTCTCAGTCAACATTTGGAGTGTTGTTCATATGTCCTGGATTTCTCTCATCTAGAATGTTATAACCCAAAACATGCACTTTAATATCAATACATAGTTACTGTAAACTGTATGCATATTCTTTTTATGTTAATTGTCTACATAAATTACACTTAAATACAATAACAATGTACTACTACAGCACACTTCTGACACAAGAGTAATTCTCAAGTTACTGGTAGTAAAAATTTTGATGCAACCAACTCTTCCACAACATAAATATCTGCAATTCTGCACTATGTATCTCATCTGAAAGGAATGTGGATGCAACAACTGCAAAGAATCCCATGAACACTATATGTATGGAGAGTGACTAAATTGCAAATGGCACTGGGAAAGAAGATTCCCACAGTTATCTGAAAAACTTTTACATCCTAACCAGAATTCAATTCATTCACCACCATTATAAAGCATTTTTGATTCTACATTGTAAAATAATAAGACTTAAAAGACTTTTATACCATTCAAACACACTACAGAAATTAAACAAGGGATTTGAAAATACACTTTCAAGAAGCGGTTGGACACCTATATGTGGGGGTTGGAAAGTTTACTTCATATCTTATTTGTGTGTGTATATATTTGGCAGAAAATCAGCCACCAGGGTTTGCCAAAATAGCCAAGACATGCGAGGCATAACACATTACTTTGAAATCCCTTAAGAATTATGGCTTTTGAGATCACTAGCAACAGAATAACCAGTAACTGCTGAAAGTGGGAATGTACACACCAATTTTTGATATGTGGCATATTTTTTCACACAGAATATCACAAAACCTAACATTTAATGCCTAATGCCTATTGATAACCTGTCTATTTTTTTTACAAATCAATTCATGTACTGTACTCAAAGTATACAACCACTTTCAAATTAAGCACCAAAACCCAAAACTTGATGCTTCATGATCATTGCCAGAAATTCAATGTAGACCCAGTGGCTTAAAAAAAAAGGGGGGGGTCAAGAAGTAGTGATAAACTTGGTACTGTACTGTAAAATCTATCTGGAAGTTCCATCAATAAATTATCAGTCTCCATAGACATACCCCCCCCCCATTTACATAAACAAAGAATTCATGAAAAGTACTGGACAAATGTCCCTCAATGGATTCCATACCTATAAATTAAAAAAATGAGAAGCACTTGTCACTAAACTTTGAATAAAACAAACTGTTCAAATCTTAGTTGAGTGCCAAAATAGTAATTATTAAAGGTAAGTGACAGCCACCTATAAGAGGACAGGTTAAGACCATAAATAATCAACATGACCAAAGTAAAAGAAGTCAATATGAGTCGGATGGATTAGTGACTTCTTAGGAACTTTAGTTGTCTGGATATTATAAAACGGAGAAAATGATAAATCCTACCTTTTACACATCCTATATACTGTATTAAGAATGAGACCCATATCCAGCAGAAACTTACATCTAGCAATTCACTGGTGATATCAGTACAGTATACAGTACTTAAAACGAACCCACATTAGTGACAAATGTGTATTGTATTCTAGATTGTTTTGTTCTTCAACAAACTTATACTGTACCACAAAATACACCAAATATAATGTTCAGATAACCTGATCAAGAACTGTTTCAAGCACATATATTTATACAGAGTATATAATCCAATATAAATTCAAATACACAATCAGGATCATGTGTGAGCACACAGTGACTGGTGGTATATTAGCAGGTTTTCAGTTTTCTTACCAATTAAAGCCTAATTTTGGAAGAATCCATTCCAAAAACCAGGACCAGAAACACACATTGAAGAACAATCAACCTTTCCACATATCCAGCAATACATTGAAAGACAGACACAACACATTTATGAACTGATATACGCACACAACGTCAGATAAATCTGTGGGTCATATAGAACACCCAACATTATACAGTACTGTACAAAACATTCTTTTAATTTTAAATTTGCATAAAATCTGCTTACTGTCAAGTTACGTTTTTGGGAAATCTGTACCTGTATTTTTTTTTTTTACATTTGTCTTATACTTCACAGATTTCAACATGAGTAGGAGACTGGCTACTGCAGCAGTGCACCACTCACCAAACCTACATCTGATCCACTGAATCATCAGGTTGTTTGCATAACTGCCCTAGTCAGCTGGCTGGGTAAAACTCTCGACTCAAATTATTATATACTGGGTATGTGATGTCAACAGTTTATGAATAAGGATTTCATTTTAAAAAAAAATATACTATTGCATGCAATGGTCTTCATGTCACTATGATTCCAAAAATATACTTGTTACAAAATAAAAATGTACTGCACTTGATTTTTCAGAAATCTTTAAGCCTCATTCAGTGATAATTCCACCATCTGCACATTTATACTAATCAAAACATTTATACTTTGAATAGGATGATTTTGTGATGTCAATCTGATGTGAAACTTCCAACAACTTTACTACATAAGAACACCTACTTCAATAAATACTAAACAAATTTTCTCTTTCCAACTGAATAAACAAACCACTCCCACAAAAGCAATCCTTTCTCTACATACTCAGTACATAGACAGATAACAGCCTACCATCAAGCTTCCATCTGTAGCAATCTCTTTACACTGCTTTTCTTGCACTGTAATACATACTGTAATAATGACATCAACACCTGAATATCTGGCACACACCAACTGATTATAAAGTAACATTCATCAATGTTCGTAAGACCTTAATTACTCTCTTGTACTTTCACTTTTATATTCAAAAGATGATATGTATGGCAGAAGATGAGAACAAAGGTGCACGTATGTCTGAGTGTGTGTTGTTATTGGTATTAGTATGCAGCAGTACATGGGAATGAACCACTACAGTACACTTAAGATGAAAAGGAATAAATAAGGCCAATGTGAATGTACGAATGATATCATTATATTCTACAAGTAATATATGGCCATAGAATAAATATGTGTTTTACATTTTCTAGACTGATCCTGTTTTAATACTGCTAACCATAAACTTCATTCAGTAAATAAACAAATAAAATATCTGCATGTCAAATATACAAGCTATAAGTTGAAAGATTTCTATCTAACCAACTCTACATCCATCTACAATGCAGCTCTTACCAGGTTGAACTAACATGTGGTAAAAAGTAAAAATACCCAAACACTTTTCTTATACTGTATTGTAATCAAGAGAGAAAGAGAGAGAGTCAGAGTCAAGATGGAGACTTTCAAAGGGGGTGTCAATGAACTTTGTATCAGGAGAGAAGTGAACAGTTCTGTACCATATTTACTGCTCATCTTACAACAGAAAGCTGTATGTCTGGTACTGAAATATACATAAATCATTCCAATTAGGGTACCCTTGCAATCCATATTCTCTGATCTCCACCATGATGCAAATAATCTTTATTGTCAGATGTGGAAATGCATTACTGAGTTTTAAGTGAAGGATGGGTTTCATGGGAGAAAATGCTTGGGTGTATAAGAGACCTGAAATTTCATCCATCTCAATATGATTATTGTGTACAATTGATCTGGCAAGGAAGGGTTGCCACTTCTGGCACTAAGAAGCATTTCAGTGACTATCAAGAAATTTAACATGTCTACGTTATCACAACATACAACATTTGAGAAATCCACACAATACACATAGACTTGAGAAACCTTACATGCTCACATACAGCTACATACATTTTCTTGCAAAGTGTGTAGTACTTCCTTTCAACTTTTATTTCTGTCTTTCGTTGGCTACAGAGAACTGTGTAGAAAACCTAAAATGAGCAAAAAAATACTAACTTTCCCTCAGATAATCTTCAAGAATCAGTCATGTAAGAAGGTTTATCGAGATGATTCACAACCTGATTTGTTGTGTGTTGAGGTGTGAAGTAACTGTTACTTCCCTACATAATGCCCTCTTAATGCTAATATACTATTAGCTGCAACCTCCTTGATGAGCCACTTCTTCAGTCAATATAACATGTGACTGTTCTATACTGATTCACTATAAATTGGTTAATTAATTTGGAAAAACTAATAATTGTAATAAATTCCAACCAAGGACTGAATGTTTCAGACTCATCAATAATGCAATTAGTGATACCTTTAACAAAGGAGTTTGACTTACTATTGGGTGGCTTCAAGGTGGCAAAGATTGAGGTAGCATGATAGTTCCCCATGTTGCTTGAGGTATGAGGCGTGTCTACTCCATTACAATAAGCTTGGCATATATCATGGAAGCAGTATTTGTTGGTCTCTTAACCAGCAAAGACAAGTTCTATCAGCCTCTTACCAAGTGTTACTCTTTGTAAGTGACTTACTACTGACATGATAACTGAAAAGTGTGTGAAATATTCTTGCCAGAAACATAACCATTACAGGCAAATGGTTCTGAACAAAGAGCACAAGTTGCCTGCTATGAAATCATTATCAGAGCTCTTATCACATTAGACATTAAATTCAGCCTTTTCAGAACATCATATTTTACATATCTATTACTACTAGAGTACTACTTGAGTTAAATAAAAGCTGCTTGTGTTGATAATATCAACTTTGCTCCTTGTACAGGTATTTGTAGGAGACAACACCTTGTCACAAGAGCAGCATCTTCCTCTACTTATCACACACCGTGTCTGCATTCCAAATAAGCTTTACTTATAAATTACATAACACATTCAGATATATCAAATATTCAGTTCTTTATCACACTTATTAATAACACAGGCATATCTACCTCAAGTAGGTACAATAAGTAAGCATTATCCTGCATTTAAAAAAGCATAGCCCATTCAGAATCTTCTTTAGTACTCGACTTTAATAATTACTGCACAATCTAGTGCAGTACTTGTAATAACACCCAAACACATGAGATATAATATGTCAAAATATTGTTTGTTTATACAACTACCTTACAAATTATGCAGTTCCCTTCTGCTGACACTACAGACACAAAGGTACTCAGAGTGACACAAGCATATCCTGTACCCAAAGCAGATACTTATATCAACTGTGGAGCAAAAGATGATTAAAGGACATTGTAAGTATGAAATATCAAGTACAGGAGCTGTACTGTATTTCAGTTTTTGGATTACTGCAGAACACAAGTACAAGTACAACATGAAGGTGGTAAGAAAACATAAAACTTAAGTGACATAATTAGACCATTTAAGAAAATTTGTCATTTGATAATAATATAACTTTTCCATAATGGTTCCTTTACATGTAACAGCTGTACTTAATACCACCTAAAAATAGATCTGAACTTCAAGAGAGTATCTCGTTTAAATAGATAATAAAATACATTTGCATAATGTACTCAAAATCTTAACATCTTTTTACATAAGGCTTGAAATCTCTCTGAAATAGAGACTACCAATTTGTACATCTCAAATTGCTGTAACTGTAGTCAGTAGCTGATCTAGGGGGAGGGGCACTTGCATTTGTACCTATCTTGGCTATGTAACCTGAAGGATTTATAGGTGTGTGTGTTCAAAGTGATGGTGATTGGTTCTTCCCCCATGCCCATGGAAAGTTTCAAGATCCACTATTGACAATAATTTCCAAATTTAAGTATTTATAGCCACCATCAACCACTGAATCCCACATTACAATATGAAGATGAAAATCGCAGGCCTGGTCACATCTAGCAATTGTACATACAACCTCTTTCCATTTGCCTAGTGGTGGAATGAACATCAGACTCTTAACTCAGAAAAGTCAAGAGTACTACTACTGTGTAGTTCTCATGATAAAACTCTCATCAAAAAGAATTTAAAACAGTTTATAGTACGTAACTAATGACAATTTCTTTCGGGCAATTTGAAATACCTTTGTTTCCCCATATATTTTTAGGATGCAGCATAAATAGTTCTAATTTTTCCCTAAAACTCAGTTTGATTTATGAGATGTTTATAGTTAAGGTCACTTAGGATAAGATAGATACATGTTATAGCTTAATTCCACCAGCAGAATGTACTTAATCAACTTGAATATGGGTATGAATTTTAGCTGAGTAGGTTGTACAGAATATTTGTTGTCTCCCTGTTTATGTACCTGTATTAACAACTTTTCTTTTGCTCTGCAGTTTCTCCATTTATCTTATTAACTTGAAAGCAGCAAAGCTAATTCACATGATAGCAGTGGTACACAAAATATTTCTGCCAACCCTGTGCCTCACACTCGAGCATAACTTTGTACCTTGCTCGAGACAAGAAATACTCATATACTAATGCTTTGAGGTGCCTGTATACTGTGCACTTGAAGAACTACAGGTTACACAAGGGCAGATCCAATGGGGGGGGGGGGGTGTTCCTTGGGGGTCTCCCCCCATTTTCATCAGAAAATTCCAATACTTTATCTTTATTGCAATATTGTACTCGGGCATTTCTGTTTCGTAAAAAGTAATTATTACTATTAACCTAGGAATATCTTTACATATCATGTGCACACGGCTTCAAAATGCTCATGGTATTGGTCAATTGGGTGGGTTCGCTTTGCTCACCATATTCCCCCACCCAAAACTTCTTGAACCCCTCCTTTTGATATTCCTGGATCTGCCCCTGTTACATGTAGCAAAAATTTGTGCAGGGAGAGTGTAGCTATATCAAAGAATAAGAATAACAGATGAAAAGAAAGAGTGTGTGAACCCCTTTACTACAGGATGCCACTTCTACTATTTTATTTGGCTAACTCCAGATGATTTTATTCAGTACAGAAACCCTCTGTACCCAAGGGGGTTAACAGTACTGTATATGGTAATTTGAGTTAGTGTTGATTACAAGTAATTAAAGCAAGGAAGAGTGATGGTTTGGAAACCATTAGAACATTGAGCATTGGCAATAAAACAGACACTAAACAATATAGACAGAAGGAATTTGATATCTCTCTCTCCAGAAGTGAGAAAATTTTAAAACTTAAAAAACAGGCCTAACTTAAATTCTATCATCTGATATACCGGTAATGTACAGTATATTTATTTTCTTCTTCACACCAAAGGGAAATCCAACGTTTTAAGTACAATATTTTTTTTAAATAATCTAAGAATCAGCTCATGAATTGGTAATTATCTTTAAAGTAATTACTGAACTGCACTATGGCAGCATAATGATAACCTTGCTTAATCTAAGAAAAAATTAATCTATAAGAGAAAAATAGTCTTGTGTCAAGAAGTATTTGACAAAATAGGAATGAATATGACAAGATTTTACAAAGAATTTTCCGGTAAGTTTGATGTTGGAAGAGAGAAATGGAAATATTCTCAAAGGAGTACTGTAGCTAAAACTGTCATGATTGAGGAAGAGATTTGCCATGTACTGAAGGTTTGAAAGAGAATGGGCAAAGAAAGTGATTGATGGCAAAATGGACAATGGAAAAGCTGCTGACAGCTCTGGAATAGTTGCAGAAATGTTGAAAGCATCAAATGATATTAGAATGATGATGGATGACCAAATTGATTAATGCAATTATGATGGAATATTTTGTTCAATCTAACTGGCTGAAGAGCATGATTGTGAGTACTTATAAGGGAAAAAGGTGATGAACTTGAACATGGGAAAAAATAGAGCCCTGACAAGGGAGAGAGTGGACATTAACCCTTTCACTATGGGATGCTACTTTAATATTCTATTTGGCTAATGCCAGAAGATTTTATTCAGCATAGAAAGACCCCTTGTTCCCAAGGGGTTAATGAAATGCCATTGAGTTCATACGAGGCAGGAGGACTACAGAGATGTGTTGGCTAGGCCGCTACAAGAGAAATATCCAGGGAATGAACGAAAGCTGTAATTTGTTTTTGTAAACATAAAAAAAGGCATTTGACAGGATACCATCTGAGGTACTACAGTGGGCAATGAGAAAGTTAAGTCGAAAAGTGTCTTGTTCATGTGGTTACAGCATTGCACTTGGGCACAAGAACCCCCTGTGAGAGTAATTGGTGAGGAAAATCAGGAATTTGAGGTGAAAGCAGATATTCATCAAGGGTTTGTCTTGAGCCCCCTTCTGTTTATCACAAGATTTTAGGATTGGTCTGCTCTAGTTGCTGTTGTATTCTGACGACTTAGTGCTGATAATAGAAAGTATTGAAGAGATAGTGGAGTATGTTTATGAAAAGAAGGATGGAATGGAGTCAAAGGGTATGAAATTGAATGTGCCAAAAAACAAAAGTAATAATTAGTGGTGTGGGTAAAGGACCTGTGGTGGGAAGTAGAAAATGACCATAGGCTGTATGAAAGATAAGTATTGGTAGCAACGCAGTAATGTCCAGTGAGTGTGGAAGGTGGGTGCACAAGAGGTGCAGTGGTGTTAATGGCAAGACTGCTGAATGATGCTAAATTTAAGTGCACTATATGTACAGGTAATCATGTGGCATTTGGAAGACTGGAGAAACTCAACATTGGGGATATTTCCCTGGATTGTGTCTATGAGTTCTGCTACCTGGCTGACATGATCAGTATTGGAAATAATGCAAAAGCTAGCTCAGTTGCAAGAATCAGAAATGACTGGAAGAAGTTTAGAGAGCTGTTGCCATTATTGCACAAGACCTTTTCTTCATGTGAAAGGATATATGCACTGTTTACAACCAGTCTAAGAAGTGTGATGTTACCTGGCAGTAAGACATGAACAGTTAAAGAGGATAACATACACTGTACTGTATATAGGCTTAAGCAAGCTGAAATGAGAATAATGTGAGCTATTTAGAGCTAAGAGGGCAGTAGGGTATGAAGAGTATTGAAGTAGATTTGCATAAAGGTAGGCAGAGATGGTTTGGGCATGTGGAAAGAAGGGAAGAAACCAACTTGGTGAAGGGATACATAAATTTGAATGTGGAGGGGAGCAGAACAAGGAGCAGGCCAAGAATGACATGGGTTGTCATATGGTTGTCAGGAAAGACCTCAGAAATAAAAACCTGATGATAGAGGCTGCAAGAGACCATGCAACATGGAATGTTATCAAGTAATCACAGCAAACCCATGGAAGCATGGAAAATGGCTATAAACAGTGTTGATGATGAATGATAGTGAGGTTCAATATATATATATATATATATATATATATATATATATATATATATATATATATATATATATATATATATATATATATATATATATATATATATATATATATATATATATATATATATATACACAGTGAGTTCTGCTATAACGCGTGTTTTGACAACGCGAATTGGCTCTAACGCGATTTATGAATAGAGGAACGATATTTGTATAACACAAACGCTTGTTTGCTGTAACGCAATTTTTGCTTACTATTTCTCCAATTTTGTGGTATTAACTGTGAATATGGTAAAGAAGAATATCTCCAATAAGCATTCTGGTGATCGCATTCCCGGTGATGATCGTAAAAGAAAGGCTATAACCCTTGAAGAGAAGCTCGGTGTTATCTACCTCAAAATCACCCTTCTCCCCCATCAAATTATATTCATATTTTTTCAAGGTAAAGTGTTACATTTACTGTATGATTTCATTATTAGATATGAATATAACATTTATTTAGACTGTGCTATCCTTTGTGTTAGGCTAACTACTAAAGTTTTTTCGATTTCGAGTAGTAATCTGCACCTAACCCTATTTTCTCCATAAGCCCTGTTATTTCTATTACGCGAATTTCTATAACACGATGTTTTACAAGAACACAACTATCGCGTTATAGCAGAACTGACTGTGTATATATATATATATATATATATATATATATATATATATATATATATATATATATATATATATATATATATATATATATATATATATATATATATATATATATATATATATATATATGTGTGTGTGTGTGTGTGTCAAATATTAACTTGAAAAACAGGAAACTACAATACTGTAGCCACTCCTCGACTTACGACGGGGTTAGGGACCCAAATCCAGGTCGTAAGTCGAAAATGCGAAGATAATACATAGGAAATCTAAAATGGGTGTCTCTTTTTCTTCTCAGCACCACAAAATTCTCACTTTTAAGCATCCCAGCCATTTTAAAGGGAATTACAAACGAAAATTTTGTCAGTACACAGCGTGATCACTAACGTCGGGACTTGAAAATACGTAATTTTAAAATTTTTTGGTACGACTGGGTAGTAGTAAGTTGAGTAGGTCGTAAGTCGAGGAGTAGCTGTATATAGATGGGAGGAGGTGAGTATGGGGAGTGTCAGGAGTGATGCAAGGATAACAAGTTATGGCAAAGACTATGTATGAGGTTCACTGCTGGATTGTGTAGGGTTATTATTAAATACAAATAAAAGAGCTAAACAAATATCTAATCAAGCTAGTTTAACCTTTTGTGCTGTTTTTAACATATCTCTACACAGAACTTACTATGCCCTCATTTGTGGTTACTTGTGTTCTTGTACATTTAATATAATCTGTGCTTTCTTGTAGCCATTTATGGCAGCAATCATTTCTTTGGTAACCTTAAATGTTATCAAACAGTAATATTTGCCTTGTAACATCCTCAGTCGGGCCCTTGTGCCAGTAGTGAGAGAGAGTATATCACCTGGCAGAGGGGGTTGGCAGGCCTGAGGTCTTACTGTCTCAGACAGGAGTAATAACCTTCTCCCTAATGAAGTAAGAAAAAATCCGCATTCATAACAATTTCCATAACAATCTGATTCATAAGACAGTACCAGAATTAAGTCCAGTGAATATGTAACCAGTGAAATAATGAAACCAACAACAAAATATGAGGTGAGAGGTGGAAAGAATCATGCAACGTGGCAGTCTAACTGCTGAATCGAATAGGTACAGTTGATTCAAGAGCATCATATTCAGTTTCCAATGCTCAGGTTGCAGTAAGAAAAATACAAAGCTTTTTTTTTTATTTTTAAATTTATATACTTTTCTTAGTCTCCAAAAAGTAAAGGAAAAATTCTTGACCTTGTTTTCATCAATAGTTGCATGTTTAAGGGTTAAGTGGCAAACAGTAACCATGTACAATATTTTGCATGGAGTGCACTATGCACAGGGATGTTGTTTTAGAATTATCTTCTACTTCTGTCATTCCTTCCATTAATCTCACTTTTATCTCAGCAATGAATAAAGACTGTTATTCTATTCTTGATTTTTCCTGATTTTTTTTTGTTTGGACAGTTGATTTTCTGATTTTTATTTGTTACATTTTTACTTTGATTTTAATGCAAATTAAATTCTTGTAAACTCTCAACCTTCTACTTCTGTTGCATTGAATTTGTTTGATCTTAAGAGATGAAACTGATTGACAGTGGGATTTTGGGTGGTGGGTAGAGAGAGTCTTTGACCACCAAGAAAATACCGTACGGTATCAACTTTCCTTGGCAGCCCCGAAATGCTCTGTTTTTATAAAAATGTTTGAGTGCAAACAGAAATAAGTTTGTGCACACAGCAATCTTCTGCATATGAAAACTACATAAATGTTATAAATAACCACCTGCCAAACAGTCAATGTTGGCTGTTAATGGAGACAGTCATGCCTTTCAATATGTAGAATGTATTCCTCTTGAAGCAAAGAAGCTGAGAGCACATTTAGGAGGAAAATTGACCTAAGTGATAGTTTAGTTATAAATTTCATGTTTATTATAAAACAGTGAAGATCAGTGCAATGATTGGTAGAGGATGTCCAAAGCATTCGTAAATTGGCTTTTATTGGTACTTGCAGGTGCCCAGTGAGATTGCTCTTGTCAAACAGAAAGCACAGATACACTATTACCCCATTCATGATCAGATTCGATTAATTTGTTGGTCTACCTAAATATCACAAACTCAACACAATCCAAAATCACTGACTCTTCTCATTCTATTACCTCCTCCCTACCTGCTTCATTAACCCTCTCGTGGTTTTTTGACGCAAATTGCGTCGTTAAGAGGGACCCCTCCCGCTCAGCCATATTTCACACTGACAGTACCCCTCCCATAAGCAGAAACATAGGAACAGTGGACCAGCCCTATCAACCACCTAGTAAGTTCCTCCCACTAGCCACATGGGCTGGCATAAGTGTCTCTAAGGGTGTAATTTGGATTGCCCTACCCAACGTTTACTAAAGTTGAAAACCAGTCCTGTTACCGACACAATCTGCATCGAAAGACTGCGAGGAGGTGAGATTTCCAACCATGGCCAAGAGTACCAGAAGGTTAACTCGTCAGCGCATTAATAAGGTATGGGATTTTTCAATTTTTTCACTGTGAATAAACATGAGAATTTGCTTCATAATAATTGCACCATTATCAAGAGGCAGACAGTGAGTGTTGGATCAATAACATTAAAATACTCTACATGTGATGAATACCCTGTACTGGTTTGCAAAGTGTCAGGAAAAATTATATGAGTAACCTTAATATTACAAATAATCATGAAAGTTTAATACACTGCCAGATGAAAAGCCTACAATGTTTCAACTAATATATCTACACAATATGATGTAGTGAATATGAAATGACAGTGGAATAGTTCATATATATAAATTTCCAGAGGAAACTTCATAGATAAGCACGGAGATTTTCAGTGTAGAGCTTCAGCGAGAAAGATCATGGCATTACAACTCATACACACTTACAGTGAAAAGACAGGGAGGTTTTGTGTCAACATGGTTTTTCTTACCAGACTAAGGTAGGAAGTATGAATATTGGTGTTCAGTAATTAGGAATGGATGGCAGCTCGAGTTTTTTTTATGCACACAGTTCAATTGTGTTAAGAGAATTATGAAACAATTGGGAAAGGTATGTGAGAAAACTATTGTGAATGTACAGGAATAATTAAATGAGGTAACAAAAGAGCAAAAAACTGGCATTGATTTTAGATAATAGAACAGAATATGGTGTAGCTTGAAATTACAAAGACACTATACTACACATGGTAAAACTCCCCTAAGGTGTTACCCTGTGAAACAGAGAGATGGCCATGAGGACACAGGGTTTAAGATCTCTGAAGAAAGAAGCACAAAGTTTGAGTATCATTGACTAGTGGCACAAATAGAATCATCAGCCCTCAGAAGAGTATATCTTAAGTCACCAGGATGCTGACATGTAATAACTAGTACAGCCATACTACCAAATATGAGTAACATAAAGACCAGTATAGAAATGAGAGATACAGGATATAATGTGTATCTAGTGGCTGAGGTAGAATAAGAAATATTACAACAAGAATGTGTAAACTGTAAATTTTGCCATCTAGTCCTTTTTTGTTACCACATCACTGTTCCTTTAACTTACTTCATAAAAGGTAAGAGTCACACGAAGAGAAATGATTATTAAGGTCTGACAATGAAGACAATATGCTGGCACTTTAATGATTTTTTTGTCAATCATTTTATTTTTTCTTAAGTCTATGCAATCATGTTGAGTCACTGATAATATGAATAACGTGCTGCTGAATAATCTACAAGTTTGCATATTAGTTACAAATAACTTACAATAAATAGGGCCACAAGTAAAAAATCTTTATTTTCACTTTCTCAGTGACCCCAAGAAAACTAAGGACCTTGAAGGTTTTTAAAAGGCAAAAAAGTTTATCACTCCTGGATTGGTACATCCCGTCTAACTTTACATATTTGGACATTTATATTTGAACTTCAGTTGAAGGAAGTAATGCAATAACATGATAGACATAATGAAGAAAGAAAGTAAAGAAAGAAAAAACACATTGTAACTACCCATCATTCTTAATTGGCCTCTGAAGTAGAAACAATTATTTTTTCTTGGCTAAGTAAAATTTTCATAATTTTCATAAAAATAAATAAAAAGTTTGTCAAAGTAAAGTATATTCCAAGAAACTTGACATCATGCAGTAAATGCCAACAAGAGCTAACTATATAACTACTAAATCATATTAATTTTTCATAATATTCCAAATGTCAACTGAAGTTCACTACAGTTAGCAACGAAGTGATTTTCTTTTTTTCTTTTTTTTGAGCCACCGTCACTCATTTGTGAGAAAAAAATTACCTGACAGACAATTCAGTTTTGGTGGCTGATGTTATCTCAGTTGCATACAGAAGTCATCTTAAAGATGTACTTCTTGCAGTAAATGTATCACAGTTTATATAAATATCATTAATCCCAAATTTTAAGGAAGATTCTGCATGGGCTGCTCTAAGCCAGGCTGGATATACCAATGAACACGAATATAAATTCTAATAAAATAACTTCATTCAATTCTTATACTCACAAGTCACACTATAGTCACACATATTCCCCAAGGATTGAGATGACACAGGCTGTTATATCCAACAACCATGATAAAAGACAAGAAATACAGGGTTTTTGTTAAAATTCTAAATAACCGGGAGTTTAGCCCAAGATGTCTGACCTTAAACTGTTGGAAAACCTATGAGAAATTTTCCAAAAAATTAAGTTGTAAGTTTTTGTTTAATATACTTTTGTTTTTTCATAACTTTTGATGAAGTCCATGTAAAAATATATATATATATATATATATATATATAATATATATATATATATATATATATATATATATATATATATATATATATATATATATATATATATATATATATATATATATATATATATATATTTCAATTTGTTTACAAACCTGGTAATATCATTCACAATGAGTAGAGAGACTGGGGTACATCCCTGGGCTCCGGCTGTACACAAAAAACCTGTAATTTAGCACAAGACTTACAATCACTAATTAGTCTTAAATTTAACCCTGGCTCCTTATATAAACACAAAATCAAATGCATGGGACTACTACAAAGCTGAAGGCCTATTACTGTTGTAAAACTTGTTACTGGTAAGACACGGGTTGATTGTTTGGTTATCACAAAACTCTTCATTGGCCAGTTACAATACAGGGGAAGAAAAGGCCAGTTTTCTCTCATATATTGCTAAGTCATTGTGTCTTTCTTATGAATGCTTAACTCTAAGTCAAGACAGCCCCTAGATATATGTTTTGGCTCATCTAGTTAACTCAAGTCATGATAGGCCCTAGATATATTTGTTTTGGCTTAACTAGTAAACTTATTTTCCAGTGACAGTAATTCAGGAAATTGTTACTTATGCAAGCATTACTCTAAAGTAACAGAAACTAAATATTAAGTCCAAATTAACTTGGTATAACTTTTGAAACGCATAAGCAACATCAGCAGCCTTAACTAATGACGATGGAGGTGACTATGTACATATTGCTGAGATTACCGATAATCATCTGTGTAAACTTTGGTGAAGCGACCTTGTCATTGATACCTAACAAATCAATGCACTACACTAACTGCAATCAAAGTACCTGTACAGTTCAAAATAACATAAGATTATGTGGAAATGCCTGTTTTATATATATATATATATATATATATATATATATATATATATATATATATATATATATATATATATATATATATATATATATATATATATATATATATATATATATATATATATATATGTGTGTGTATATATATATATACACAAGTATATATATTAAGTGCATACATTCCTAGTATATCTCAAATCAATTACTGAGACAAACTTGCATTGCCAATACAGTTGCCACTTAAAGTTGACTTGATATCGACGTGACTATAAATGCACACTTGAAAACGGCAATGTTTTCTACTGAAGGATGAAGTGTTAGGATGAGGAGGATGAATCTGAGTTGTCATCCTTGGACCTGCATTTTAGTGACTCCAGGTATTCCTGTTGGCTGGCTGCGAGCACCTGGGCTAGTATGTCGGCTTCTGCACTCGAGTATTCGGTTAGTCCTGAAAGAAGGGAGTTAATTAGATATCAATTCATCACACAGACATTCAGCGATCCTCTGTTTGACTTTAGGCAACTTCTGATACTTATACTGTTGACTTTTTAGCAAAGTGAATCAGATGAGTGACCAGGAGAATTTTCTTTCTCAAAGGTAATAAATTAGCAAACTCTTCACTCCCTTATTAACCTTATTCTATTCTCAACTGAATATGATAGAACCAGAAAATGAGCTCCACAAGACACAGTACTAAATGAATTATATAAACTGTTATTCTAAGAGCTTTAATTTCTCATAATAATTCAGAAATATTTGAATAGGAATTTGAAGTATATAAGGTAGCTCACTTTGTACAGTTGTGGACAAAAAGAATTATTAGGCAGGTGCAGCTTACACTCCCTCCCCACCAAAGTCTTTTTGTCCACAACTGTACATTTGGTACATACACAAAATGAAATAGAACTGATACCTCCAGACCTGTGAATATTAAATAGTTACTAATATTACTCCACATACAATAATAATAACCTAGGCACAGAGCCAAGAGACACGTTTCACATGTATATATGCATCTAAATTCTTCAAGACTTTCCCCATATCTATGCTGGGTAGGGCTTACATAAACTTTGAAATAAACAACCTATAAACCATATCTGCATATTTAGTCTCGCTGCTGAAAGACTTAAAAAAAGAAACAAGAACATACGAAGAAATGAACTGAAGTTGACCTACTGGCCCATGTGAGGCAGCTCCTGTTTACATCCAACCATTATCATTTATGTATCTGTCCAATTTATGTTAGAAACTTCCTAACAAGTTCAAGTTCATGATGGTATTTGGTAACATGTTGCACTTTTCCATAATTATATTTTTGAGCCAATGCTTAGCCAATTTCCTCCTAAATCTACATTTCTCCAATTTAAAACCATTGTTAGGAGTTTGCTCCTGATTTGATAATTTAAGCACCTTATTTATACAACTTTTATTTAACCCCATCTACCACTTATACACTTAAGTCATATTGCCCCTCGTTCTACATTTCTCAAAAGAATACAACCAAAGTTTTTTTTATGTCTCTCTACAGAAGGTTTGTAATGTCTAGATTAACTTTGTCATCCTTCTCTGAATGATTTCAAGGAAATTTATATCCATTCTATAGTCCAGAATTGTAAAATAATTCTCCTGCTCTGGTTATTAATGCATATAGATGTAAGCCCAATTACTGTTAGCTTTATTACAAAAACATTACTGGCTAGGCTTCAAGTCCCTACAGTACTTATCAGTACCCATAAATATCCCTTACATATTCAAAAGGTTCTTCAATAATCATGCAATTAAGAGATGTGCTCAATTTGTTGTTGACTTACCAAATATATTAGGAGGAAGGTGGTTTAAGAAAGATGCACGTTCATTAACGGTGAATTCCCCTATAGATGAATACCCTGAGGAGGAAGGTATTGGGTCTTTTGAAGAGCCTGGAACTGCCGGATCATGATCAGGCTTAGAACTTGCGTCTTTTGAGCTGGATGACCCACGGGGTGAGGTTGAACCTCTCGGTGATGTGGAGCCACGAGGTGAAGTAGAACCACGGGGTGAAGTAGAACCACGAGGAGAAGTAGAACCACGAGGTGATGTGGAATTGCGAGGTGAAAGCCTGGCCAGCTCGGTGGAGCACTGGGAGGAACGAGGAGTGCTACGAGATGTTTCTGAGGATCCCTCAGCTTGGGAGGCCTGATGGAGTGGTGAGGTACGCCCTCGAGGACAGCGGTCGCTGGAGCTGGAGCCAGAGGGTGATGAGGGGGATCGCTACAGAGAGAGAGAGAGAGGAGAATGATAATTTAACTCCAATGTAATCAAACCTAAAATTAAAAATATAAATAAATTAATAAATAAAATAAATTATATAAAGTGTAAAAAAAATACTCTGTACTAACCATATACTGTTTGCTGTCTGTAGCTTGTGTCATGTATGTTAAAGCTAAAATCAGATGATATATAATGATAAAAGAATAATTTTCACAGGCAGCTATCCAATATTAATATTACAGAAATTACAAAACATACACTAATTCTAAGATGAAGATGGGAAGATGGTAAAAACTGCATGAGAAGGTTAATAATGCGAGAGAAAATCAAAGTACAAATAAATGATGACGTTGATCAAACAGTGATAATGTGTTTACTGTACTTGTCATGCGTTGAATGACTGAAAAGAAGTTCAAGAAAGAGTGATGTGGCAAACAAAAGCACCAGAGTTTATATACAAAATGTGCAGAAACTTCAATAATGCTAATATACCACATAAATGGATGGATACAATATTCACCTTTCTATATATAAGGTACTCCTCGACTAACGACCACCCAGATATACGACCGCCGCAGTTGTACAAAAATTTTTTCAAATTCAGTACGTATTTTCTAGTACTGTACCGAAAAGTTTCCGTCCCGTACGACAGCGTGGCGTGAGCCGGGCCACCTCATGGTGTACAGCGCCCACGCCGTAGCGCGCTCAGTTGGTGGTTGTTGTCGTTAGTGATCGCACTGTGTACTGACAATATTTTCGTTTCCAATTCCCTTTAAAATGACTGGCAAGCATAAAAGTGAGAGTTCTGGTGGTGCTCAGAAGAAAAAGAGACAGTCTATTACTTTTGAGATGAAAATGAAAATAATAATGCAATATGAAAATGGAAAAAAGTAGTAACCATTTCACACGACCTAGGCTTCTCTCACTCGACAATATCAACAATTTTGAAGGACAAGGAACGAATTCATGAGGTAGTGAAAGCATCAGCACCTATAAAGGGAACAATAATAATGAAAAAAAGACAAGGTCCTCTTCATGAGATGGAAAAATTACTTATGATGTGGATGGAAGATCAGTTGCAAAAGAGTGTACCCTTAAGCCTTCTAACCATATAGGCTAAGGCAAGAAGCCTTTTCGAAACCCTGAAAGGGCAGGCAGGAGATGAGTCAAAACTTCACAACAAGTCGTGGGTGGTCCCAAAGGTTTAAGAACCATTACAGTTTGCACAGTGTAAAGGTGAGTGGAGAGGCAGCAAGTGCTGATGTGGGTGCTGCCAAAGCTTTTAAGGAGGAGCTAGATCGTGTCATCGTAGAGAGAAATTATTTGCCTGAGCAAAAATTTAATGTGGATGAAACTGGCTTATTCTGGAAGTGCATGCCAGAACGGACATACATCCACAAAGAGGAGAAAACCATGCCGGGATTCAAGGAATTCAAGAACCGAATCACACTTGGGGGAATGTAGCTGGTTTCAAGGTAAAACCCTTCATGATATATCATTGAGAGAACCCAAGGGCTTTTACAAATGTCAGCAAGCACACACTGCCAGTGTTTTATCGCAGTAATAAGAAAGCATGGATGACCCTAGCACTGTTTGAGGATTGGTCCCTGAGTTGTTTCAATCCACAAGCCAAAGAGTACACTGTATTGTCTGCAACAAGGGGTTGCGTTCAAGATTTTATTAATTTTAGAAAATGCTCCGGGACACCCACCACACCTGGGCAACCTGCACCCTGATGTCAAGGTAGTCTACATTCCACCTAACACTACCTTTATCATCCAACCCATGGATCAAGGTGCTATTGCTGCTTTTAAAGCATATTATTTACGTACGACCTTCACTCAGGCTGTTGCTGCTACTGAAGGTGAGAAAACGCTCAGAGAGTTTTGGAAGGACTACAACATTTTGAAATGTATAAAGAACATAGCTGCAGTATGGGATGAGGTTACAGGTCAGTGCATGAATGGAATATGGAAGAAGGTCCTGAAAAGATATGTGAACAGTTTCAAAGGATTTAATGAAGATGAAGCAATTTCTGTGATTAGTAACAAGATAGTGGAGTTGGGTAAACAGCTGGAGTTAGAAATTGATAATGAAGATGTTGAGCAGTTGGTTGAAAGTGTAGCAGAAGAGCTAAGTAACGAGGATCTTATTGAACTGGATGCACAGAAAATTGCAGAGGAAGAAGAGAGACAAAATGTAGAGAAGAACCTGCACCCCCAAAATATTTTCAGTGAAACAAATGGCAGAGGCATTGGCTACTATTAATAAGGGGATGCAAATGTTTGACAAAATGGATCAAAATGTTGAGCGTTTTGCAAAAGTTGACAGAATGATCCAAGATGCACTTGCTTGCTACAGAGAGATTTACAATGAAAAGAAAAGGCAAACTGTGTCGTCTAAATTGGACATATATTTTAAGAAGTCTCCCCCACTGCTGTCTCCTCACGCCCCACCACTGCTGCCTCTTCACTCCCTAAAGATGATCCAATACCTTCAACAAGCATGTTAGCCAGTCTGAAGAAAGCAAAATTGATGACCCACCCAGCCCTGTCTCCTCCTCTGCTTCATCCAATTAATGTAGTCTCCATGTTTAATTAAAAAACTATTGAGGCCCGGTGTGCATTCAGCTGACTACATTAAAGGTAAGTGCACAGTAACACTTTATTCATTTTTCATTATTGATTACTTTTACTGTACCGTATTTCTTTTTAGAATTTCTATGTATTATTTTTGCATTTTTGACTTACGACCTGGTCGTCGGTCCCTAACCCCGTCGTAAGTCGGGGACTGACTGTATATATAAACAATTACAGATGAAAGTAACAGATAAAATTAGTTTATAGTTTATGAGGAGGACAAAGTGGGAGAAAAATCTAAAGGAGATATTATTTGTTTGTCAAGGTATCAGTTCTTCAAACTCTAGAATTAAATCTTTACTCCCAAATGATGATGGTGATGAACTGGAGTCTTCAAGTTTAAAGTGTTAATGATGAACAGGAACCTTTACCTGGCCTTTGGATCTCTGGTCATTTTCCCGTAGCCACTGGAGGTAACTCTCGTGGGCAACTTGTTCTTCTATGGCTTCACTTGTGGCTTCATAGTCTGTAGCTCTGATCTTGTCCTCCAACATCGCCTGACAGTAAAATTTCACATTGTAACTTCAGGCAAGATTAGATTTAAAAAAAGAAAAGAAGAAAGAAAAAAATTATTGTAAACACGACACCATATTTAATATAATCATATGTAATAATGTCAAATTAACATAAGGAAATTAGTGATCATTAGTGATATGAGAACTACACAAATTTTCCCTCTTCAAGATATTTTTATATCTGCACAACTCCATTTACTTCAATGCACAATAGATATGTCTGAGAAACCCCTTCCATTTACCTACTACATATACAGGTGGCCTTTGCTTTACAAATGTTCAAGGTACAAATTTCCTAAATTAACATCTCTTTCTTATTTAACGGAAGCTACCCTTACTTAAAAGAATTTTGGTCCAAGCAAAAATTCATATCACATATTCTTGCTTGCTGTGTTAGCTCTGTTATGGTTATTTTTCAACTCATAATTTCTTAATAATGATAGATAAAATCACACAGGGAAAAAGGAAAACAATGGAGCACCTTAGCCTTTGTCTTTATTCAAGACATCTTCAGAAGCAACTGAATTACAAGGACTGAGAGAGGCTTAAGTACACAGGGTGACCTTACTAAACATGAGGTCAGGTCATAAACATGACATCCACTAATCCACACACCAACACCAACACAAACAAAAAAGGAGCTTAAAAAAAAGGGCGACGTAACTAGTCATGTTGAGTCAGGTAAAAAATATGGGACCCACTAATCATCTATCCTACATCTAACTCGAATGCTTTCAAAGCATTTTCAATCTTGGGCCTCTGACAAATAAATTTGTGTAACACATTATCACTAAGGTTTATAAAATTCAATTATATATATATATATATATATATATATATATATATATATATATATATATATATATATATATATATATATATATATATATATTATATATATATATATATATTATATATATATATATATATATTGATGTTCGCTAATGGAAAATGGGAACAACTCCACAGGTACTATGCAGTGAAACTAAAGTGAAACAAACAGAACATAGGATTAATTCCACAGAGACTGGCCCGACTCCTAAACCTAATTTTTGGACAAGGTTAATAAATTCATGTTGTAGTAAAAATATTATCTTAACTTTTATGATGGTATGCACACACACTTAATATAGAAGAGGTTAGGTTAGGAAAATAAAGGTTAGGGTTAGGGAAAACTAAAGGTTGGGTGTAACACTTACTTAGTAGAAGAGATGGGTCGGCATATGATGGAGGTTGGTTCCGAGGCAGAGGGGCAGATTACTGGCCCTCAGTGAATCAACATCACTATCCGCTATAGATCCTCAAAGTCACCTTCACTGTCACTAATACTGGTGGCTTGGCTGGCTGTGGTGGGGTTGCGGGCGAAGAACTCGGTAATGCTTTTTGACGGCTAGTGCTGATGTTGTCTTGATACACCTTGATGTACGGCCCTGCAGCCTGCACCAGCCGGGTATGGAAGACTTCATAGCCATCGCCATGGTCGCTGGAAAGGAAGAGCTGTACTTTCTGCGCCACTGGCGGCACCCTATTACTATGCGCAATTTGTGTTCTTCTGGGATTGACGACCACCTCCTCTTCACTGACGTTACTTCATCTTCCAACATCTCGCCGGCAGTCATTTCAGGATCTTCTGATCACCCAGGATGTCTTCGCAGGTCTCGGAGAAGCCTTCAGCTGTAATTACCAGCGCAGCTTCTTGCAAGGTCCAATGCCACTCGTCACAGACTGAACCTCACTGAGTCACAGGCTGACTCCGCCTTCTCACCTGTTATGCTGCAACACATGCCCAGCGCGGATCTAGTCTGTGAATTCATAGACAGCTGATCCTATGCTCTCCACCAAGCAAGTTCACAGCTTGTTTGGACGCAATTTCTTCCAAAACTGTTTGACAGAACTTCTTGAGTCACCACCTCCCAAGTTCCTTGTCCTCGCCGCTTACTCGGCTATTGGTGTCACCCAGCTTATGCACTCATCCTCAAAAGGGTACAGTCGTTCAGGAGCTTGAATTTTTGCCGAGAATGCAGCTTAACATTGCAGATCAACCCCTGGTCCATGGGCTGGATTAATGGACATAGTGTTGGGAGGAAGGAAGACCACTTTTATTGCTAGTGGACGATCCATAAGTAGGGCGAGTGTCCTGGGTAAGGCTGTCAAGGAGCAACAAAATCTTGAATGGAAATTTTTGCTCGCAGAATTTCTTCACGCCGAATGAAACAGTCACTAAACCAGGAGGACAGAGCAGAGAACATCCACACCTTGCTCATGTCCAATGTTCTTGTAGGCGCAAGTGCTTGCGGGCTGTGTGAATTCCACCGATAATCCTTTGGTTTACAGGTACCGAGGCATTGGTGGTAAAGAGGACGGTGATGCGCCTTCTGCAATCTTCCGACCAAACTGCTGGCAGATCAACAAAGGTCTTGGTAGGCAGCTTTTTTCCAACAGGCCGGATTCGGCCCATGTTGAACACCTGCCGCCAGTGTACTGCCCTTCCTCCATAACCTCATCGTGAAGAACGGGAGGGAAAATCTGTCAGCCACACGGTCAGCACTCGCCTCATCACCACCTGGCCGTTGATGTTAAGATATTAGTTCTCTTTCAAACCGGTGCAGCCAAATCCAGAGGAAGCATTGAAGGGTTTGGGCTCTGCAATCTCCCATCTTACGCGGACACTGCTGGGCAAGTACAGTTCACGTATGCATTTGAACGGATCGCGCGGTCCACCGCCATGTTGGCGTCGCTACTACCGCAATCAAGTAACTCACCAGCAAAATTTTTCTCCAATCTTTTAGCAGCACCTTGTTCTGGCAATATTGATCATTGAAGCACCTGCAGACTTTTGTGATTCCCTATGTGCTTTTTGGATCTTGGCTGCATCCTTTCTATTGTTACCTAATCAGAGATTCGCGACTCCATGTTATGCGCGGATCGGTATTGACGTGGTTCCTTTTCCAACGCGAATTATGTTATTTCACTGTAGCTTAGGGAACGCCGTATCTCTTTGGCTTAGGCTGCTGGGTCCAGGTGCGAAAGGTTTCCTCTCTGGTGGCGTGAATGTCCGGGCGGAAGCCATTTCACAGAACAATGGATGCACGATACACTGTGTGGCCTGGAGGGATGAAACTGTCATGCCAGGTCAAGCGCCAAGCCGTTTTCTCCCTCCTCTCTCCGGTGGACACGCTATATTACTTTAAACCACTACAGCTAGCAGCGGAGGAGGTAGGGCGCGCGGCTAATCACAGTCCGACACGCTATGACGCCAGTGAGCACGCAACAGGAAGCGCACTGCGCAAACTACTGCTGGCTGCAGCTGGCCAGGCGGAGGCGAGGAGGGGAGGAGGGCGGAGCAGGCGGTGGGGCGACCTAAAATAGCTGCCGGAAGCCGACACTCTGGGCGCTGCGATGGCGGCAGATGAAACCCAGAAAGTGAAAGTTCGGTTCTCGGCGAGGCACGCATAAATGAGAAAACGCGAAAGTAAAACCGCAGAAAGCGGGTAATACTGTGGTGTGTGTATGCTATGTGTGTGTGTGTGTAGTATATATATATATATATATATATATATATATATATATATATATATATATATATATATACAGTCATGCACGTTAACGTCAAACCGAACAACGTCCGATCATATACGCCCGTGTCCCCCCAAAAACACTTCCGGACGCCTGCTGGACCACCACCTCCCACCCCCTGGCGGAGACACATGATCCTTCCCATACTGGCCAGATATTATGTGTTAAAGGAATATCTTTCCTTCCTTAGGCTTTAGTAAGCATTTGCCTCCAGGTGTAATGTTAACCTACATCTATTGAGGATAAAATCTTTCACCTACAAATTGAATAACAACATTTGCTGTAATCAGAGCATACCTAGTTACCTCAACAATTGCAACCCTAGTTGCAATTGGGGTTACATCAAACTGTGTCATTACTAAGGAATAACGAAATCTTTGGTGCACTCTAAGATTGAGAGAAAACGGAGGACTCAGGCATCCTGAAGCGAGAGAAAACGGACTCCTATGATTGGGGACACAAGCACTCACACAAGCACTCATACTGACAGACTTGACACTCACTTACTTGACAAGTTTTACCAACCATTAGTTGTGTACGTTATCTAGTAAATTTAGTCAATATTGTACAGTACAAGTACACTGCAATACAGTGGTCCCTCGGTTAACAATGGACCTAAGTGCAAACCTGTACTGAACATGTACTAAATGGTTATGGTAGTAAAATTGTTATGTTTATTGCAAATATAGCTTGTTTATACAGGTATTCAAATAAATCACTATCTTACAAGAATCCCAGTAATGTAAGTTATTTTCATCCAGGTTGTTTGGGTGTGATTATGAAAACTTAGTCACTCTTAAGGAATGATAAATAAACACGCAGGTAGCGCCAACTGTCAAAATCATATCGCCTCTCCGCTCCCTCCTCTTCCACAGCTCCCTCACATTGGGGTTTTAATATAAAGTTTTCATATAATATCTCAGACTATGGAGAATATAATTTGCATAATTTGAATATAAGCGTCATATTTTGCTCAAGAGATAAAATTGTAGTACATTAGTGTTACATTTTATATATAAGTTTCTCAACTGTATTTTGGGTGATTTATAAATTTCTTCATTATTTTCATCATTTACATGCACACACCATATTAAAAGCGTAAAAATAAATGACCTTAGTGCAAAGCTGAGATGCATATAATTTGATTAAGATACTAAAATTGTTGTCTGGTGCAAATTATAGCTTGTTTATATTTAAAATAATCACCATCTTACAAAATCCCAGCAATGTAATTATATTCACCCAGGTCATTTCACTGACTTTATAAGAAAACTTAGTCCTTAAGAACTGATAAATAAACGCATTGGACCTTGGGCGTTACCTTTGTCCAATGTACCACCTCACCTCCTCCCTCCCCCGCGGCTGCTCCTCCTCTCCCCCATCTGCCCAGCATTGCTGGAATCCTTATAAGACAGTGAATATTTTAATATAAGCGTCATGTATTTACTGAAACAAGAGATACAAATTAATCACCTGTATCACATTACAGTAGTGATTTAAAATCACGATGTATACGTATATAGTATTCCACATACGTAAGTATAAATACAAAGTTTATGTGATGATGGGACAACGTCCATTTGATAGCATATCTAGGGGGGCGTTAACGGTGCATGACTGTAGTATATGTATATTAGGGTGTGTCATGCGGTAATTTTTTTTTGAGTTTGAAAAATCGGCCCATGGTATTAATGATGTAGTTCTATGTGCAGAATCATGTGATATCTTCAGATTTGAAGTTTTCATTTTTTGCTAGGTAAATTTTAACTTGAAATCTTATGAAAATTCAGTATTCCCACCCTTTTACCAACACCACTAAATAGCTTATTTAAAGTAAAGTAGATGTATCAGGTTAATTTATTAGGATGAAAATGATCCAGAATAGTGAAACGAATGATCTTGACACATTTATTAAATTTAATATTCCTTTTGAAAACAAAATCATCAAATACAAAAACCGGTTTTACTACTACGACCCGGTGTTGCTGCACACCATAGAGAACATGTCTTTCTTGCTTCTGTTTCTACTCATCACCTCCCTGCTGACCACCTGAGCTCGGATGTAGCCTTCCCTCCTCTCCTGGCTGTACCCGTGACTGCTGGCCTCGCTCACTTGCTGTACTGGCAGCTCTATACTCTGGGTGTCTTGGCGCCAGGCAGGACATGCATGGGGTTGTCCAGGAAAGCTCTGACTTAGACATTGGTGAGGCTGCAGGTAAGAGGGCTCACTGCCAGCCTGGATGTTATCGAATCTATAGAGATCGAAGTGAGGGTCTTGGCACCCTGGTTGACTTCAGGAGTCTTCCTGAAGCCTGAAGGAATCGTCCTCCAACTGATTCGTGTGCCCAGATCCTCTCATAAGTCTCATATCCAAGATCTTTTTGGCTGCCACTCTTCTCTCCTCCTCATCCTTGCACAGAGCATTGTCTGCAGGGAACTGCCTCGGGATAGGCATGGGAAGATCTCCTCACAGTCTGCTCCACAATCCTGAAGACAACCTTCCTTGGCTGGCTCCCTCCAGGAGCTCAGCTGGAAGAGAACATGCCTCGGACCTTCGGGAGTGGCTTGACCTTGGTGTTGAACCAATTTGGCAAGTAGACACTCACGATGAATTGGACAATAAGTCTCAGGTTGTGAAGCTGGTTCCCTTTCAGTTTATGATGAGCGACCCAAATTCTGCAGAACCTGAGAGCCGTTGTGAGCCACCTAGAATGTGAGACTGGACCTATCTGCAGGTAAGCAAATCTATCAGGCATGACCCCCAGTTTTGATGGCACTGCAAATCATGTAACCATAGTACTGGTCAGTACTCAGGTCGTCAATGACAGTATGTGCAAGCTCAACGAGTGGAGGGCCAACTGTGATTTTTTCAAAGCTCGGATTTATTTCTAACTCAGTGGCAGAGTCCAGCATCTTGCCAAGAGGACCAGACCATCTGTTGTTTGAAATAGTCTTGCCATCCAGCTCCTGCATCAGATGTCTGAGTGGCAACGCGTTGGTGTGGAGGTCACAAACAATCCAGACCAGCTTCCTCCCAATCTTCCGCTCTATCCACTGTATGACCCCCCTTGCCACCCTGTGTTCGTGTTGGTGCTGTCCCCTCCAATGGCCTGCAGGGTCTGGTCTACGTTCCTCTCTCTGAGCCAGTTCGCAATGTTATCTGCCACTATCTCAGCTGGTTTCCTGATGTCATCTTTCTCTGGAGTGAAATGCCACAAATACTTCCCTCCTGGTTCACTGCAGCAGGAGTAGTGTTCCTCCTTCACCATGGCAGGGAACAACTTGTCAGAATCTCCAACTTTCATGAACACTTTAGTGTCATCCCTTCTCCCATCAAAGAACAAACAATTGATTCCATTTTCTATCCCCTTATCAAACTCCTCTTCTAGGTTACTGACAAGTTTCCTGAGCTCTCCTTACTTTGTTATGATCTATCACCAGGTGAACATCAGGTGTTAATAAACCACCGCCAATCCAGGCAGCTGTTGCTATCTCTGCAGTTTCCTCTTGAGACCAGTGTGGTGTCGCATGCTGGCCAGAGCTATGCTCGGGATATCTTTCCTATTTCGAATCTTATGCCTGGAAGGTTTGGGATTATTATTTTCTGGGTTAGGGACAAAGTCACCATTCTCCTGGTCAGCACTCAGATCAGCCATGGGGAAGTCATTAAACTCTGAATCAGCTTGACTCCAATCATCGGCCTTTTTTACCTCACCCTGGGCCTTCTCAAGTCTTTTTCCTCGGCAACTCTTCTCCTCTTCTGTCTCTCTGAGGCAGCCTCCTGTCTCTTGGACTCCAGAATATCTTGGCTAGAAATCATGAGAGCCCCTATACTGCCAGTCTTCTCTCTCTGTGCTTTGACAAATGCCAGTTCGATCACAGGAATCTTCAGTTCACGCTATAAATACAGGAGATGTGGGCCTCGGATTTACAGTCAATGAACATCGCATCCAAACTCAGGACAGAGAAAAATTGGGCACTTGCAAGTAATTATGTCAAATAACTGGTCCAGTTGCTTTGCAAAGCTGTCCTTAACTGCAAGTTTCTTCTCCCAAGAGAGATATCTCTTGCCTTTTCCCAACTGGCTAGCAGTCTCTCACTAATCTTCTTCTGACTTGTTATGACTGGAGGCTTGAACTGAGCGTTAGCCAGAGTGTACTGTGCCAAGACAGCTTTGGTCATATCACTGGCAATGCCTTTGTTTGTGTAAGTTCTTTGGTTCTTTTCACTGATTTGCCTGATTAAAACACCGTATCTCAAAGCATCTCTCAATGTAGGCAACTCCGACTTCAGGAGTTCTCTCCCAGACCCAAGATAGTGACTGAGATGGCTGGATTTTTGGTTCCTCGCCCTGACACAAGCAGCCATCGCAAATATTATCAACTTATAAATGCATCAGAATCTGAAACAGAAAAAAATATTGTTAGTTGGGTTGTTAAAGAATGAAGTCAGAAAGCAATGTTCACTATTTAATTGTAATGCACTAATGCAGCTGTACGTTAGATTTTCGATAAATTTCACGCTAAAATTTACCTAGCAAAAGGTTGCAAAATATTGAAACTGAAATTATTTTCTGTTTATATACACTAAAATCTACCAAAAAGTGATGGGCCATTAGTTTTAGCTGATCTTCCCTTTATGACACACCTAATAAATAAATAAATAAATAAATATATATATATATATATATATATATATATATATATATATATATATATATATATATATATATATATATATATATATATATATATATATATATATATATATATATATATATATATATATATATACACACACACATTAGGGTGTGTCATATATATATATATATATATATATGCAAGTAAATCACTGTAGGTGCGCGTGATCTTGGTATATGCTGATAACCACAAGGAAAGAAGAAAACACGAAGTTCTCAAGCGCTTTCGTGTAATTCACATCTTCAGGGGTGAGTACAGACTAGAGAGAGTAATACAAATCAAGGTGTATATATACAGAGGAGGGTGAGACCAGGTCCACAATGGTCAGGTATTAGGTAATGACCCTACTAATCTTTAAATAGCACACAACGGTTGGTGGTCAGGTCAGATGGTCAAGTGACCCGGCCTTCTCACCTGGTCAGCTTTGATGTAACGTCACTCTTTACAAAGGTCCCAGTTGATGATTTACTAGAGTTCCTCATAGATTCC